>NC_061115.1:103502770-103561748 GCF_002878395.1 Capsicum annuum | reverse complement strand
TATATATATATATATATATATATATATATATATATAGTATTATGTATGTTTAAAGTACTAACGATATATGTATATATCATAAATGTTGAAGGTATAAAAATGTTTAATATGGATAATAATGTAAAAATGCAATTACAACTACAAACGATATATGGATTTATTCGTATATACAATTTCAAACTTTGCTTAATCTTATATACAAAAAGAAATTGCAATTGTTATTAATAATACTTTTGCAAAAGCTTTATAATATGGACATAGCATAATATGTATATTCAAAGGATTATTCCATACTAAAAGTATATGTGTATACAAGCAATTGTGCTGTATGCATAATATAGTGTATATAAACGACTGTACCACAAATATCTATATACATAATAATTCATATGCAATTACACAATGTATATACGCATTATCATATATTTAAAAAATATTCAACTATCGAACATACACAAAACAATCTTATATATATGCTATTTATTGCACCAAACCATGATAAAAAAAATAAAAACTATAATTTAAAATAAAAAATTACTACATTGATAAGCTTTGATTCATATTCATTTACACAAAAATACTGATCTATCTCAAAGAAATTTCAAATTGAAACTAAGTAGATTCAATATAAATAACAAAATAAAGTATCTGTTGTAATCTCTATAAAATTATAATCATCTCACTACCATCACACTCAAATAGTGGTTTGATAGACCTATTCGGGCTTTTGTCATCACTTACTACATCTTTATAATTATTTTGAGTCTCGTGGTTTAAAAGAAGTGTAGTATATAGGGTATGGAAGACTTCCACATCAAATTATTTTAGTGATCTATGTATAACTTTTTCTCAATAGAGTCAAAATAAAGTTTTGGTACTCGAACGATATGTATTTTTCAGATATAATAAATCGTTGAATGAAATAGAGAATGACAATAGTCAAAGCATCATCGTCATTCTCACACCATACTTTGTTCTTGAAAGCCTAACAACGCTACTTTGTGAGGTTCTTTTTTACCCTCAAAATAATCTGAATGAATATTTTTTGCACACTTGTGTCAAATTTAAGATAACTTTAGAAGTAACATAATTTAGATCGGATACCATTGCAAATTTTCTTAATGTAAATCTTAATGAGTATTCATTAAACCGCATCATGAGAGCATCCGTGGAACTGATTTTCAACTCAAGAGACATAACATATCTAAATATTTACGATTGAATCCATGAATCTGGCATGGTGGAGTATTGATCAAAGCATGTACGTATAAATCTTTCAAGTTGTTCACCTGATATCTTCTGTTTTAAAGTATTAAATATTTGCCTCTCCATGTAACACACCACATGTGAAAATTTATTAGGAAGATCACTAATGACAAAAATGCAATCTTGTTAAATCAAAATATCATAAACGTGCAATAAAAATTTAGACGATGATAAAAATTTATATGTTTAGTACAAATGTATAAAAAGCATAAACAGATTATAAAATCTGATAAATAACTAATGTCAAATAGAAGAATTAATTTAATTTATACAAATCAACTCCAGATAATAAAATGTAAATATATATATAAACACATGAAAGTTTTACACTTAAATACAATGTACAAAATATGAATCAATATAGTTTATACAAACTAATACAACTAATACATAGTATTTCACTTGAATGCATATTATGTTAGAAATATATATGTCTATATACTAACATAGTACAGTTGACATGGTATCCATATATAAGAATGTATTTAGGCATATGCAAAAACATCTTGGAGTGATTCACAATATCATTGATCCCCCTTTGGATTGAAAAACTCTAAAACCTTTTTCCCTTTTATCTTTGCTAGTAGATTTAATAATTTTTCTTTGTTTTCTATATTTTGTACCGACCATCAATATTTTGAAAGTGTCAATTAATTCATCTTTCAATTGTAAATTTATCATGATATTTTGTAAATTATAATAATTGCTACGATTTTTTGTACGTGACTTTGCTCTTAATTTGTGCTCTTTCAATTTCGCTACAAAATCTGCATTGTCACTATCTCATTGAGAAACATACAAATCAAATGACAGGGTGTCGCCATTAATTGGAGCTACAAGTTCAATCTCTTTTGTCAATCTCCTATAAGAAAATTTCTTAGTCATTTGAAACAAGTAATTGTTTACTTGTAATCCTAATTGACACTAAGAATAGGAAAAATTGAAAGAAACTTAGTGGCACATACATGAAAAGATAGAAAATACATGAAAAAATAAAAATAAAAAAACTAATCTCTCTCTCTTTCTCTCTCTCTATATATATATAAAATATGAAGATTACTCTAAAATCATCAATGTATATCCAAATAGATGTTTAGGGATAATAAATTACTCAAAAATCTTCAATACATACCCAAAGCAGATATTTAGGAATGACAATATGCGAATAAATTAAGAGAAATGTTTGCTTTGAAATATATTTAAGAACTGTGTAGCTATATCAACCACTAAATTAGTCAATTATCTAAGAGAGAGAGAAAGATAGTTAGAAAAATCAATTATGAGAGAGTATTAAGACTTGTAAATTTTTGATGATTGACTAGAGGTCATGGAACAAGTAAGCATAGTTGGATCATGAAAAAATCCTTTAAAAGAGTTCAACTTACAAGAGGATTTTTTGTGGGTAAATTCATATGAGCAAAAATAAAAGATAGAAAGTTTGTTTCTCAGATAAACATTAGAAGATTATCATGTGATGAAAAGAAGAGTTAGAGTTTGACTACACAACTCAATAAAAGAGTCCAAGAAGCATGAGAGTCCTTGTGGAATACAAAGTTGTAATACCTCGTATATTTCTAAGCTAAAAAATGAACCATTGTTCCTACGTATGAAATCTCCTATTCTGTGATTCATATTTGAGTACATGACTTACAATGAGAATACTAGTGAGAAGATAGCTTGTGATGTGTTAAGTGTGTTCGTAAGAGTCACTTAGAGTAAGGCAAGCCAAGAGCTTTTGAATCCATCAAGTTTTAGTGTTTGATTTTACAAGAGTCATCTTTGAACGAGCATAACTTGATGTATATGTGGTATTTTGGCATATTTAGACCCACCAAATTGTAGAGGATCAAATTATCTTCCTAACTATACTAATTTTACCAAAATACAACACCCGAACAAGAAGTTATGGCTTTGCAAAGTGTAGTGTGTCGCCTAACAATCGCCTAAAGCTACTAGAATGGTTATTCCATAAGTTGTTCGACGCACAACCTAGCTTACATGATAGGTTGTTTGCCGCATAGCTTATGGCCCAAGTGATGTAAACACCTCATTTTTGAGTTATTTTAAAGGCAAAATGGGGATTTCTCATCCTATATAAGCCTATAACACGGGATTTAGCCCCAATTCAACCAAAATATAGTTACTTCTCTCAAAATTCTCTTAAGAACAAGTTAGGGTTCTCAATTGGAGATTCAAATCCAAAAAAATTTCACCGTAAATCTTCGCAGAATCAAGGACTAAGGTATGCATAGTATTGATTTATGGATTCGTTTCATCCATAAAGCTCAAGAACCCTATTTCAAATTATGAATCATGATGTTTATGTTGTGGGTTGTTTGTAACCATGTTTATTTTGGTGTATTATTCTCAAGTTGGGGTCTTTATGTGTTTTTCATGAAACTACGTTAGCATGCAAGTTGAAATCTATGAATTGAGTTGTTTATGATGTGTAATTTGATGATTACGCCTATGCCCTAAGTTGTGCATGTAAGACATTTGATAAAATGCCTAAGAGGATAGAAATTACGTATTATAGCTCAATTGTGATCCATATGATAAGTGCATATTTTATCCTTATGTTCAAATGACTCTCATGCTATTGATGTGCAATGTAGATGTTTATTGGAATGCTTATGATGCTAGAGTATAAAACTATGACATTTATTACATCCATTCCTACCATGCACAAGTTATGATAACCATGTACTTCGTGAAATCCCCAACTTATTGTATTATGAGTTGTTGATGTTGGTCTTGTATTCAAGAATGTCATGCCATGTCAGTTTCCTTCTATCGAGTCCTGGGTAACTTGTACCCGACAATTTAGCTGTGTGCCTAGAGCCAGTGTCATGTTTTCACAATATCGTTAGTCAAGCTATGTTCAATAGAATTCAGTCAGTCATGTGACTCAGGAAAACTTAGTAAACTCATTAATCCTAGTAATATCAGAAAGCTCAAAAATTTAGTAATCTCAGTAGTATTTCATCAGTCAACGGAACTCAATGAACTTAGTCTAGTTTAGTTCATATGGGAGTAAGATTTATCATCGAGTGAATCGAAGGATGAGGACACACACTGATAGTTGAGGGTGTGATCCTTAAAATCAATCCTTTCATTCTAGAACTATGTAGCCAGCATACATTGAGATATCAACACTGACAGTTAAGGGTTGATGAGGTAGAAAAACACTGTCAGATGAGGGTCCAATTTATTCTCTTTTGGGGACACTGCCAGATGAAGTCAACCACAACTTGTCTTTACCAGTGGCGCGGTATTGATACCCTTCCAATTGGGGTTATAGATTAGACCCCAACTTAGCTATAATGTATTATTTGGGGCATGTCGGTTAGATAACTACTTCCCACAGTCTTAGTCTTAGTAAAAGAACTCAGAAAGTCCTTCACATTTCAGGACTGTCAGATACAGTCAGCTCAGCACAGTACGAAACTCAGCTAGTTCCATCAGAACCTAGACTGTCAGATATAGTCACTCAATATCAGTTATCAGTAACTCATGTTATCAGTAATCAGACTCAGTAGTCAGTACCATCACGAATTCAGTTACAGTCACTTATTCATGCATGTATTCTCACGTTCATGTTATATAGTCAGTTAGTATTGTTCATGCATTGAACCCTTTGCATTCAGCCTACCTTATATGCATACCAGTCTATTCAATCATACTGACACATTTGAGCTATGGTGTTTTATTCTATACCATAAGTTCAGAAGCACAAGCTCCAGAGCATCAGTAGCATTCTAGTATCAGTAGTCAGAGTTAGCAGTGAGTCCTCATCCTTTGAGGACATGATCATTACTTTATTTCTTCATTACTTAGTTTATTTCAGTAGTTGGATTTAGTTGATGACATTTCCAATCAACTCTTTATTCAAACAATTCAGTTTTTTAGAGGTTTTTCAGACTACAATATGTTCAGACAACTTTATTTTAGTTTGTTTTGGTATTGATATACCGTACTTTCAGATGTTATGTTTTATTAGTTTTGAACCTTATGTCTTTTCAACCTTTATTTCTGTATTTATATAATATATTATGCAGTGTTCAGGTACAGATATCAGTCATGGGTTAGCTTATGGTCGTTCGGGGTCATGAGCATCGTGTAGCATTCTGAGTATCAGGTTTGGGGCCTTACAAACTTAGTATTAGAGCCTAAGGTTCAATAATGTCCTAGGAAGTATGAAAAGTCACATCTAGTAGAGTCTTATGCATGGGTGTATTGTGCACCACACTTATGTATAGGAGGCTATAAGATGTTTTAGGAACAGTTTCCCTTATTTCAGTATTCATGTCGTGCCAGTGAGAAAGTCTAGTCCATTTCTCCCTTTCGTTAGAGAACATGCCTCCAAAAGGACTAACGAAAGAAGAACTGAGAATCAGTCAGCACCTCCGCCCGTTTAGGAAGATTCTCTGGACGAGCATGTCTTTTATGGCGAATTCAAAACCAAGTCCCTTACCTTATCTTACTCAATAGTAGCTTAGAGCAATCAGCAGGCTATTTTCCCACCCAGGAATATGATTAATGCCAAGCAAATTGAGGTGGGAAGGCATAGAAAGAGAGAAAATAAGATAGTAAGAATAAGTAATTTCAATTTCGCTCAATCTAAGTCAGAGGGTGGTAACCGTTATTAGTTTTACCCAAAGTCATCTATTCTAGTTTCTTCCTCAACTAGTGCTCCAGTTTTTAAATTCAGAGATAGAGCACCAGGTCCTAAACCTCAGGGTAGTGGTAGCAGTGCCCGGACCAATCCTCTTTGTCAGACTTGTGGCAAGCATCACAAGGGTGTTTGTAGAGCTGGCAGTGATGTTTGCTTTGAATATGGTGAGTCGGGTCATAGAGTATGATATTGTCTAAAGGATGGTCCATGAAGTCAGCATAACTGTCCTTCAATTTGATTCGATCGCCTAAACCAACAGGGTGTCACATCCAGTGCCACCAATGGGCAACGTCCAAATAGACTCTATGCTCCTGACAGGATCAGGAAAATTCTAATTATGTAGTCACTGGTATGTTACAGTTCTTTCACTTTCATGTTTACACTTTGCTAGATCCAGGAGCTTTCTTGTCTTTTGTTACTCCTTATATCGCAGTTGATTTCGGGGTCAGTCCCAAAATTCTAGCAGAGCCCTTCTCAGACTCTACCCCAGTGGGTAAAACCATCATAGCTCAGTGGGTATACAGAAACTTCCCAATTATAGTATCTCAGAAAGTCACTTCAGCAAACTTAGTCGAATTAGAGATGACTAATTTCAAATGTTATTCTCGATATGGATTAGCTTCATTCTTGCTATGCTACAGTCGATTGCAGAAATAGAATTGTCCATTTTCAATTTCTGAATGAACCTGTCCTTGAGTGGAAGGGTAGTATTTTGGCATTTAGGGGTCAGCTTATTTCCTACCTACGGGCTAGGAAAATAATATCTAAGGGATGTGTCTATCAGTTTGTTTGAGTTAAGGACTCTAGTTCCAAAACTCCCAGTCTTGAGTCGGTTCTAGTAGTGAATGAATACATAGATGTCTTTCCCAAAGATCTTCTAGGAATTTCTCCTGAAAGAAAAGTAGACTTCGACATTGATCATCTTCCAGATACTCAGTGCATATCTATTCCACCATACAGAATGGCAATAGCAGAACTCAGGTAACTGAAAGAACAGTTGAAGAATCTCCTAGATGAGGGATTCATCAGATCCAGTGTTTCCCCATGGGGTGCACTAGTCATAATCGTGTGAAAGAAAGATGATTCCCTCAGAATGTACATAGATTACCGTCAGCTTAATAAAGTCAAGGTCAAGAACAAGTATCCACTTCCCAGAATCAATGACTTGTTTGACCAATTTCAGATTATCAGTTAATTTCTATAAGATAGACCTTAGATTAGGCTATCATCAGCTTAGGGTCATAGAATGTGACATTCCAAAAATGGCTTTTTAAACTCGGTATGATCACTTCGAATTCTTATTCATGTCATTTGGTCTTACCAATGCCCCAGCAACTTTCATAGTCTTGATGAATCGAGTGTTCAACCAGTACTTAGACATAATTGTCATATTCTTCATAGATGACATCGTTGTCTATTCTCAAAATGAGCATGATCCTGCAAACCATCATAGAATAGTATGACAAACCCTCAAAACCCATCAGTTAACATGATATCTATTTATGCCCCATATGTTAGCTCTATGATCATCACTCATATTAGTAAATGTTAGTGAAAATCATATACTCTTACAGTTCCTATTATAAGGAGTTCCAGTTCACTCAGTGTTATGAATCATGTTCCATGAGTACAGAAATTTTAGATTTAGGTCATGCAGCTTATGAATCATACACTCATGTCATTATTTACATTATGGTCAGCTCACATAACTCATGCTCCACTCCTAATGATCAGCCAAACTCAGACTATGTCACATATACCCTCAGTTTAGATCCCTTGGTGAATCCGTTGGGATGATATTCTATCCCTCGAGTCTCAGTTATGGAGTCAGTTCAGTAATCAATATTCAGTAAAGGACTCAGATAGTCCTACAAAACCATGGATTTCATCTATCAATTACTTAACCATCAAAATTCATTACTTTTGTAGTAGTCTAAACCTCAATTATCAGAAACCAGTATTCAGTCCCAGCTACAGTCTTAGTTATAATTACTGTCTCAATTGCTATCTTAGCTACAATCTCAGTCCCAGTCTTAGCCCAGTAATCATGTCGGTAACTCAATTCAGTTTTGGGTTTACTCGACCATAGCATACAGTTATCAGTCACTCAGTTGTCAGCCTTCCAGTACCTCAGTTTATAAGACTATTCTAGAATCGTGTTGTACTCCTGGTGTTGCATTCTCAAATAATATATTTACCTCAATTCATGCTCTATTATCTCATGTCACTCAATCTGTCCTTATCTACTATGCATAATGCTCTGCAATTGCAGTCCAGTTATTCAAGACTAAGTACAGTTCTATCTTATAGAACCAGTATTCAGCTATTAGTCATTCAATTAATCAGATAAGTAGTATGTTTAGGCATTCATGCTCAATGATCATGCGAATATTTTTAGTAGTCTCAGGTAAATAAGAAGTACTTCAGTTAAGTATAAGTTTTCAGTATGAGTTAGATTGATCAGCCAGTAATTCAGTTTAGCAATCAGGCAACAAGTTCATATAGTGTGGTTTCCCATCTTTCCACCTAGTCCTACTATCAGAAGTCTCAGGAATATAACTATTCCAAGATAAAAAGTCCCAGCAGTTGCAAGATCAGCTTAGTTTATGTATTATGTCTCAATTTTAGATCCCAGATATTCAGTCACTGTTCAGTTTGTAGGTGCCCAATGCATCATCCCAATTTTCCTCAGTATCTCAGTCAAATCAGTATTCTTCTAGGGACATAATTTCCCAAGAGGGAGATGCTCTATAACCCTTGAGCTATCATGCCCTAAACCCTTCAATTTCTCTTCACATAATGAATCCAGTTTGAAGTTGTGGGTACCCATAGGTTGACCCTCTAGCTCTAATATCAACCATAAGCCATGTACTTAATGGCTCAGTTCAGTTTATGATACCCATTCCATGTCAAATATTACAGACTCAGCCATGTTTTCATGTTCTCATTCATGCATGTTCAGAAAGGATCTCGATATAAGGTCAAAATATTTCCTGTATTTAAAAAATATCTCCCACAAAGAGAGTAAAGAGGTTCGGCAATAAGGGAAATCTCAGTCCCTGATATATCGGTCCCTTCAAAATTCTAAGTCGCCTTCAGATCTAGCTTTAGTATATTCGATATTTCATGTCTCCTTGATTAAGAAATGAATAGGTGACCCAGCAGTCATAGTCCCTATTGAGGGCTAGACATTTAGAACAACCTCTCTTTGGAAGAGATTCCAGTCGAAATTCTTGACTACCGAATTCATAGACTGAGGAACAAAGAGGTCCCTCTGGTCAAAGTTCTTTGGCAAAATTAGTCCATTGAGGGGGATACTTGGGAAGCAGAAGCACACATGTGATCCAAGTATCCTCACCTCTTCTCTGCTAATCCAGACTCAGCCCAAGATTATAGCTTTCCTTAAGCTTATTCAGTTTCCTGTTCAAATTTCAGTTACAAACTAGTTTCAGGCTCAGATTTCTATCATAAACTTGGTATCAAATACCATTGCATATTCATTCACGTGTTCATGCATCAGATCAGTCATGTATTCATGCATCAGATATGCATTCTCCTTGTGAGAAAGTCAGTTTATCAGAAATACCAGTCATGCATTCATGAATCAGTTTGGTCATGAAAACATGCATCAGATATGCATGCTCAATATAATACAATCATCTTATCAGTCATGTTAGTCATGTAATCATGTTTCAGTTGTTCATGTTCAGTGTGTACTTTAGTTATCATTCCTCCCCTCTCAGTCAGTCCCATTCAAGGATGAATGTTCCCAAGGGGGAGATATTATAATACTCCATATATTTATAAGCTAAAAAATAAACCATTGTTCCTAAGTATGAAACCTTCTATACTGGGATTCATATTTAAGTACATTACTTAAAATGAGTATCCTAGTGAGAAGAGAGCTTATGATGTGTTAAGCATGTTCATAAGAGTCACTTAGAGCAAGACAAGCTAAGAGCTTTTGAATCCATCAAATTTTAGTGTTTGATTTTACAAAAGTCATCTTTCAATGAGCATAACTTTATATATATATGGTATTTTGTCAGATTTAGACTCATTAAATTGTACAGGATCGAATTATCTTTTCGATGATATCAATTTTACAAAAATCTGGCACCCGAAAAAAAAGTTATGGCTTTGCAAAGTTGAGTGCGTCGCCTAACAAATCGCCTAAAGCTACTGGAATGGTTATGCCATAAGTTGTGCGGTGCACAACTAACTTATGCCATAAGTTGTGTGACGCAAAACCTAACTAACATGATAAGTTGTGTGTCACATATCTTATGGCCCAAGTAACGTAAACACCTCATTTATGAGTTATTTTAAGGGCAGAATGGGTATTTCCCACCTCTATATAAAACTATAACACAAGATTTAGCCCCAATTCAACCAAAATATAGTCACTTCTCTCCAAATTGTCTTAAGAACAAGTTAGGGTTCTCAATTGGGGATTCAAATTTAAGAAAACTCCACCGTAAATCTTCACAGAATCAAGAACTAAGGTGTTGATTTATGGATTTCTTTCATCCATAAAGCTCAAGAACCCTATTTCAAATTATAAATCATGATGTTTATGTTGTGGGTTGTTTGTAACCATGTTTATCTTGTTGTATGATTTCCAAGTTAGGGTCTTTATGTGTTTTTCATGAAACTATGTTAGCATTCAAGTTGAAATCCATGAATTGAGTTGTTTATGATGTGTAATTTGATGATTACACCTATGTCCTAAGTTGTGCATGTAAGGTGTTTGATAAAATGCCTAAGAGGATAGAAATGGAGTATTATAGCTTAATTGTGATCCATATGATAAGTGCATGCTTTACCCTTATGTTCAAATGACACCTATGTTATTGATGTGCAACGTAGATATTTATTGGAATGCTCATGATGCTAGAGTATGAAATTATGGCATTTATTACATGCATTCCTACCGTGCACAAGATTATGATAACCACGTACTTCATGAAATCCCCAACTTATTGTATTATGGATTCTTGATGTTGGTCTTATATTCAAGAATGTCATGTTAGTTTCCTTCTATCGAGTCCTGGGGGTACTTATACCTGACAATTTAGATGTGTGCCTGGAGCTAGTGTCATGTTTTCACGATATCCTCAGTCAAGCCATGTTCAGTAGAACTCAGTCAGTCGTGTGACTCAAGAAAACTTAGTAAACTCAGTAATCCCACTAATCTTAGAAAGCTCAGAAATTCAGTAATCTTAATAGTATTCGGTCAATCAAAGGAACTCAATGAACTCAGTTCAGTTCAATTCAGTTAATCATGTTCAGTGTCTATTCAGATGGGAGTAGGATTTAGAACCGAGTGAACCCAAGGATAAAGACACATACTGATAGTTAAAGGTATGATCCTTAGAAGCAATCCTTGCATTTCAAAACTATATAGCCAGCATAGGTTGAGACATCAACATTGACAGATAAGGGTTGATGAGGTGGATAAATACTGTCAGATAAGGGTCACACCGTTCTATTTTGGGTACACTGCCAGATGAGGGTCACCCATAACTTGTCTTTACCAGTGGCACGGTATTGACACCCTTCTAATTGGGGTTACAAATTAGACCCAAACTCAGCTATAATGTATTATTCGAGGCATGTTGGTTAGATTACTACTTCCCACAGTCTTAGTCTTAGTAAAAGAACTCAGATAGCCCTTCAGATTTCAGGACTATCAGATACAGTCAGCTCAGCACACTACAGAACTCAGCTAGTTCTATCAGAACCTAAAATGTCAGATACAGTATCTTAGTATTAGTTATAGCAGTTATTAGTAACTCATGTTATCAGTAATCAGACTCAGTAGCTAGTGCCATCACGAATTCAGTTACAGTCACTTATTCATGCATGTATTCTCACGTTCATGTTATACAGTTAGTTAGCATTGTTCATGTATTTGAACCCTTTACATTCAGCTTACCTCACATGCATACCAGTACATTCAATTACACTGACGCATTTACGCTATGGTGTTTTATTCTATACCATAGAATCAGAAGAACGAGCTCTAAAGCATCAGTAGTATTCCAGTTTTAGCAGTCAGAGTTAGCAGTGAGTCCTCATCCTTCAAGAACATGATCATTACTTTATTTCTTCATTACTTAGTTTATTTCAGTAGTTGGAGTTAGTTAGGGACATGTCCCATCAACCCCTTATTTAGATAGTTCAGTTTTTTAGAGACTTTTTAAACTACAGTATGTTCAGCCAGTTTTGTTTTAGTTTGTTTTGGTATTGATATACCGTACTTTCAGATGTTATGTTTTATCAGTTTTGAACCTTATGGCTTTTCAACCTTTATTTCTTCATTTATATAATATATTATACAGCATTCAGGTACAGATACCAGTCATGGGTTAGCTTGTGGCCTTTCGAGGTCATGAGCACCGTGTAGCATTTCGGGTATCAGATTCGGGGCTTACAAAAGTCTACTTGGTTGTGAATATCAATAGAAGTTATAAATATTCAAGAACTTTCAAAATGAAATTAATGCACAAATACTCAGATAAAAAAAGAAAGAACACAAATAAATAAGTAAGAACAATATTTGAGAGGTTCTGCCTAGCTATTGAAATGTAGCCTAATACAGTAAACCAGATTAAAGAACCTGTTTCATTCATGTATTTACCAATCTTGTATTCTAATTAAGATGTATTAGGAAGTTTATTGAGTTGTAATTTTCATGCTTTCATAGTGCTAGTGTGTTATAAACTGATTTAGCCATTTAATCTTCGAGTTGGGATAGTTTAAAGACTTGGTAACATAAACCTTGGGAGGTTGTGTGATTTTAGGACTTAAAGTTAGTTCCTAGGGTTGTTATAGTTTTATAATTTGATTTTAAAGTGGGGGAACTTGACATGGGTTTCAATAGTCTGGGAGATTGTTGAACATTATGACTTAGAGTTTATAATTCCTTAGCTTATAGAGTTTGTAATTTTTTGTTGAGAGGCTCATTATGTTTAGTGAAGTTGAGGTTAAGTCCTGTAAAGGTACAGGTCATGATTTTTTACACCTTTTGTGAGTTGGGTATTTTTCACATAAAACTATCATATTCATTACTTATTGTATTTATTACTTCTATTGGAACAGGTTAGGCAACCTGGTTCATTTGTAGGCAAAAATTTAGCATAACTCACGAGAGTTATTAGGAAAAATAGAAATATCAATGGATATTAGAGCGGCTTGTGAATGCTAGCACCTTAAGATAAGATCAAAATGAACTATGCACCCCACTCAAACACGATGAGGAACTGCAACTGGTCTCCATTGCTCAATGGAAAATACTTACCCAGGGTGAAAATAAAGGATGATAGTTTTTTTGTAAGTTGTGGACTATGAACTCTAGAACAAGGTCATTGATGGATCTCAACACCCTATAAAGAAGGATGCTAAAAATAAAGGTTACTGAAAGAAAATGATGAGTATAATACAGAGGACTTTAGATGCTTGAAAATAACATAAAAGCTAAGTATATTCTTATTTGTGGACTTGGGCCAGATGAATATAATAGGATCTCAAGTTGCATCATCGCAAAATTTATTTTGGACACTCTTGTGAATGCGTATAAAAAGAAAATGGATACTTTTGATTAAAATGAAGGAACTAAGGATAAGTCACCAGCATTAAAGGCATCTAAGATAAAAGAATCAAATCTAAATGATAAAAAGCTTGCCAAGAACTTCAATTTTTCTTAAGAAACAAAAATGACAGGACAAAAAAGGAACAAGTAGCATGTGTTTTTCCAATGATAAGTTTTAAGTTGATTGTTCAAGTGTATTGATATTGATCACATGTGGATGAATCTGGTCCATTGCAGGAATCTAACTAGGGATGAGTAAGATTACATGAGTATATCTCAATGATTGGTTAAAGAACACAGTACAAAATACATATTAAGTTTAATTTAGGCTCAGTCTTGTACATTTAGTTGTATGTCTCTATACCATTTTCAAGTTCAAGTAACTCATGCAATATAACACTATATTTTCCTATGTCACAGGAAAATGCCTTGAAAATAAAAATAAGATCAACCATTGAAATATTGATCGAGGTATGCATAAATTTTTTTTAAAAATTTTTAAAATAATTATAAAATACTTGTACCTGTTTCTTCCAAATTGCCCTAAAGAGACTGACTTCTAAAAGAACTCCATAACCATCACTCTTTCAAACATAAGAAGCTCAAGGTAATGATGACTTTTTAAAAAAATTGTCAGTCTCATCTCATCACACTTCTTCTCAAAGCCAAACTTGATTGATGATTTAGAAGTTGGTCATATGAATAGTAATTCTTAAAGTGTAGCTACTATTAGAATTATTGTTGACAAAGTTCTCTTGTTGTATATGATTGAGAGAAAATTGAGGTACCAAGTGAGGGATAATCATCTAAAATGTGAATCAAGAAGAATATATTTATAAGTCTATTAATATTGTTGAGGGAGTTAAAAAAAGAATGTATCTTGTGAGGGGGAATATTTGGGTGACCTCATAGTTGAACTAGATTTAACTAATGAGCTCAATTTTATTTATGCATCTATTTAGGAGAAAATGTTTAGGGACCCCTCAGAAGAACCTAATTGTCCTATTGAGCTAATTGTAGAAAGGGATTTAGAATTGGTGAACAATGATGAATAATTGAGGGTTGGATATGAAATATCTGCACATATGGAATATGTTGAGTCACTTGGTTCTTCTATACCAACGAACAAAGTTGATGGCAAGAGCACTATTATTTGCACATTAATTTCAAAATAGGTGTGATCTCATCTCTTAGAGAGGAAAATACATGTCTTATGGATAAGAGTATTTGCAAGACTAGGAATACTATAAGTACTGAATAGGCAATACCAAGCATATATCGTCTATCTGAATTAGTAGAAAGCCAAAGTACTGAGTTTCTGATAACTGAATAACTGATAACTATAAGTCATGATCGTGTAGAACTGAACTGAGTTCTGTACTGAATGCTGGATACTGATTACTGAATACTAAATACTAAAACTGAGACTGTGGGAATTGTCATCTAACCAACATACCCAGATTATAGATTGATTTGGGGTCCAACCTATAACCGCAGTGGGAAGGGTGTTAGCACCGTGCCACGAGTTACTAACAGTAGTTGGGTCAACCCTAATCTGGCAGAAAGACTCATGATATATATATATGGTTACTTCAACCTTAGTCTGGCAGAAAGATGATTTACCCTACGCTAGCTACATAGTTCTGTAACTCAGGGATTGCTACTGAGGGCCAAACCCTCTACTAACATGAATTCCCCATCTTTGATTGTCTCGGTGCTAAATCCTACTCCCAACTGAATCTACACTGAACTGAACACTAAATTGTGCTAGGCTTGACTGAACTCACACTGATTCTGTTGACTGGTCGTATGCTACTATTCGAGATACTACAGAATCCTTCTATTCTGACTGGAGACTAGAATGCTAAATTTCAGGTATTCAATACCCCCAGAACTTGATAGCATAAATAATAAAATCATATCTCAACTCTAAAAGCATCAGACATAGGTTATCATGCATAATTCCTTTACATAGATATTTTGTCAAACACCTAGGATACATAAATTTTGTACATGAGAACAAGCAATATATGAATATCATGACTACCACATTCAACACCAAAATTCAAAGATTAAACATGGGGGTTACATAATTCAACATGCATTCTAGTTAATTCACATAAAACTCAAATTATTCTTGACTTGAAATCTACACAACATCACATACATGAACATAGTTCCATTCAAGAATGTAAATCATAATCTAAGTACTTGAAAAAAGATTCATAAACTCCAAGGGTGGAAGGAACCCAAGGATGAACACCTAAATATACCTCGATTGATGAATTATTGGAAGTTATTAAGGGATTTCTTGTAAATTGAACTTAAATGTTAAAGGGGCTAGGGTTTGTTCTTGAAAGGGAATGCTTTTGATTTTGAAAGAATTGTGATAAATAAGGCAAAAATATTATTTTGGGAACTGAATTCCTTGTTAAAGTAAGGGAAGAAAATAGAAATACCCCTCTCGAATCAAGATTAAATGAGCTGAAAAATGCCCAGTGACGCGACGCGTTGTGTCGATGGTATCAATGCAATTATCGATGCATTGCATCGATGGTGACGACGCGATAGCCAATGCGAAGAGTCCTGATCGCATTGGCTTACTATTTTGGTCATCTAAACGTGACTTAAACGATTTTTGAAAATTTTAAAACTCACCTGAGATGACCTATAGATAACCCTGAGCATGAATCAATTTAAAAATTGACAATCTAAGGCCGAAAAGATCGTACATGATGCCATTGAAATATCAAGGCCAAAAATGAGACTAAGTATCAACACTTAGATAAACTTTTCTAAGTCTGGGACCTCTTTTGGCATGCTATAAAGGACTGAAATAGGCTAGGACTTTACGGGATCTTACAATATCTCCCCTTGGGAACATTCGTCCTAAAAAAAGACTGATTTAGCTGAGAGAAACTGAGGTACTACGACTATACTAATATGCATAGCTAAAACATGACTGAATCTTGAGACATGACTCATGACTGAACTGATCCATGAATGATATGAGAATGATATACAGCTGAAACTAAGCATGGAACAGAGTAAATCTAGGGAAGAATGTTACCTTATGGCTGTTTTTGAGTTTGCAGAAAAGAGATGAGAGTACTTGGTTCACATGTCTACTTCTACTTCCCAAGTGGCTCCCTCAACGGACTGGTTCTGCCAAAGAACTTTGACCAAGGGAACTTCTTTGTTACTTAGTCTGTGAGTCTGATGATCAAGGATTTTGACTGGAACTTCTTCGTAAGAAAGACTATTCTGAACATCTACACTCTCTACAGGGACTACAACTGCTGGGTCACCCATGCACTTCTTTAGCAAGGAGACATGAAACACTGGATGCACTGATGCTAAGTCTGCAGGCAACTCAAGTTCATAGGCTACCTTTCCAAAACAACTCAGAATCCTATAAGGACCAACATATCGGGGACTAAGCTTCCTCTTCTTGCCAAATCTCTTCACCCCTTCATGGGAGAGATTTTCAAATACACATAATCACTAATCTCAAATTCAAGATCTTTCCTTCTCATATCTTCATAAGATTTCTGTCGACTCTGGGCTACCTTAAGCCTCTCCCTGATCAACTGCACTTTCTCTAAAGCATCAAACACCAAGTCAGGCCCCACTACCGCGGCCTCACCTACCTCAAAACAATCAATGGGAGATCTACATCTTCTCCCATAAAGAGCCTCAAATAGAGCTATCTGAATACTGGAATGATAGCTGTTATTATACGCGAACTCAATAAAAGGTAAGTGACCATCCCAACTGCCCTTAAAGTTAATGACAAATGCTCTTAACATATCTACTAAAGTCTGAATGGTCCTTTTTGCTTGACCATCTGTTTGAGGGTGGAAGGCTGTATTGAGATGGACTGGGGTACTAAGACCCTTCTAGAAAGCTTTCCAAAAGTGAGAGGTGAACTGCGTACCTCTATCTGAAATGATGGATAATGGGATACCGTATAGCCTAACCAACTTCTGATATAAAGCCTGGCATAGTCCTCGGCTGAATAAGAAGTATAAATTGGAGAGAAATAGGGTAATTTAGTCATCCTATCCATAATGACCCAAATCGAACCATGTTGTCGACGAGTACGAGGCAAACCTATCACGAAATCTATGTCCACTTCCTCTCACTTCTAAGTGGGAATACTGAACTCCTTCATAGACCCACTAGGCTTCTGATGTTCAATCTTAACTTGTTGGCATGTAGAGCACTTATCTATAAACTCTGCAATATCCCTTCTCATCCTACTCCACTAATAGATTTCCCATAGATTGTGATGTATCTTTGTGGCCCCTAGATGAATAGAGTAGCGCGAACTATGCGCTTTAGTAAAAATTTGTTGTCTCACGTCATCTATACATGGTACATATAGCCTACCCTGGCAACGCTACACACTATATCCTCCTTGGGAGAAAGCCTCTACTTTCTGGTCTCTAACTGACTTTTTTAGCTTAACTAAACTAGGATCTTTGTCCTGCTTTTCTTTCACCTCAGAAACTAAAGAAGACTCTGAACTATTCTGCACCCAAACACTTTCCTTAGCCAAATCAACCAAACGGACACCTAATATGGCAAGCTGATGAACTTCCTGAACTAACTTCTTTATACCATCCTCAATGTGAGCAAGACTAACCATAGAAAACCAACTGAGGGCATCTGCCACTACATTGGCCTTGCCCGAATGATACAGAACACTCATGTCAAAGTCTTTCAACAACTCTAACCACCTCTCCTGATATAAGTTTAGGTTTTTCTATGAAAACATATACTATAGCATTTTGTGGTCTGTGAATAAATAAATATGCACCCCATACAAATAGTACCTCCAAATCTTTAAGGCAAACACAATAATTGTTAATTCAAGATCATAGGTGGGATAATTCTTTTCATGGGGATTAAACTGTCTAGAGGAATATCCCACAACCTTACCCCTCTACATCAAAACATACCCTAAGCCAACTCTGGAAGATTCACAATATACAGCAAATCCATCTGAACCATCAGCCAAAGTCAAAACTGGGGTTGTAGTGAGTCGAGTCTTCAACTTCTGAAAACTCTTCTCACAAGAATCTGACCATTGAAACTTAAATTTATTCTGAGTCAATCTGGACATGAGGGATGCAATAGACGAAAATCCTACAACAAACTGCCGATAATAGCCAACCAAACCCGAGAAACTCCTGATATCTGGCGGAGAGATGGGTTTGGGCTAGTTTTTCACTTCTTTAGTCTTTTGAGGATCAACTCTAATGCCATCACCAAAAACTATATGACCAAGAAAATCTACTGACCTTAGACAAAATTTCCATTTACTGAATTTGGCGAACAACTAATGGGCTCTGAGAGTCTGCAATACTATTCTGAGATGGTCTGCACAGTCACTTTCACTGCAGGATAGACAAGAATGTCATCGATAAAGACTATAAAGAACATGTCCAAGTACTGCTTGAATATGCGGTTCATCAAGTCCATGAAAGTTGTTGGGGCATTGGTAAGACCAAATGACAGGACTAGAAACTCAAAGTGACCTACCGGGTTCTGAAAGTAATTTTTGGAATGTCACATTCTCTGACTCTTAGCTGATGATAGCCGGATCTGAGGTTTATCTTAGAAAAGTAACCGGTACCCTGAATTTGGTCAAACAAGTCATCGATTCTAGGAAATGGGTATTTATTCTTGATGGTGACTTTGTTCAACTAGCGGTAGTCTATACACATTCTAAGAGAACTGTTTTTCTTTTGCACGAATAGAACTGGTACACCTCAAGGAGACACGCAGGGCCTGATGAACCCTTTGTATAAGAAGTCCTTCAACTATTCGTTCAACACTTTAAGATTAGCTGGAGCCATTCTATGTGGCAGAATAGATATGGGTTGAGAATCAGGAAAAAGGTCTATTCCAAAGTTGATTTCCCTTTCGGGAGAAACTCTAGGGAGATCTTTGGGAAACACATATAGAAATGCACTTGCGAATGGAACTGCCTCAAGATTAGGAGTCTCGGAACTTGAGTCTTTGAGTCGCACCAAATGATAGACACACGCCCTTGATATTTTTTTTCTCGCTCGAAGGTATGAAACAAGTTGGCCTTTAAGTGCTGAAGTACTACCCCTTCATTCTAGGATAGGTTTATTCGGGAACTGAAAATAGATAAATCTATTTATACAATCAACTAAAGCATAGCATGAATGGAGCCAATCCATGCTGAGAATGATGTCAAAATCTATCATCTCTAGCTCTAGAAGGTCTACTGAAGTAACTTTCTGAGACACCAAAATTGGACAATAGGTGTATACTCATCAGACTATGATAGACTTACCCACTGGGGTAGAGACTGAGAAAATCTTCGTTAGAATTTTAGGACTGACACCAAAGTTGATGGGTACGTAAGGAGTTACAAAAGACAAAGAAGCTCCAAGATCTAACAAAGCATAAATATGTAAATAAAAGACTTGCAACATACCAGTAACTATATTAGGAGAACTCTCCTAATCCTATCGGGTCTGAAGTGCATAGATCTTATTTGGACGCTGCCCACTGGTGGCACTGCAAGCAGCACCCTGCTGAGATGAGTAATCAGACTGAACTGGGGGATGGTTATGCTGACTCTGCGAACCTACTTAAGGACATTCTCTAATCCTATGGCCTAGCGTACCATACCCGAAACACACATCGCTGCTAGCCCTTCAGACACCCTGATGATTTCTGCCAAATTTCTGCAAAGAGGATTTTTTAGCACTGTTCACACTATCCTGGGATTTAGAGCCTAGAGCTCTATCCTTATTGGCGTTCTTGAATTTGGGCATCGATGCTTTAGTCGAAGACGGAGATGGGACTGAATATTTTAGGTAGAACAGAGGATGGTTACCACCTTCTGACTTTGGCGGAGCAAAACTAAAGCTACCTGTTCTAGCCTTCTTGTTTTCCCTCTTTTTCTCCTTGGTTTTCTATTTCTAAATTTGCTTAGCATGGACCATCAACCTAGCCTAGTCCATCTTCTTAATTAGCATTGTAGTCCTATATTTATTAACCACACTATCAGATACACCAGACACGAACTTACTCATCTTAGACCTGCTATCAACTACCACATGAGGAGCATACTGAGTATTCTTGAGGTAATACTCTTTCACACTTATATTACCCTTCTTCAGGTTAATGAACTCTAACACCTTAGCCTCACTTAACTCTAATGAAAAGAACCTATCTAAAAAGGCAGTAGCAAACTTCTCTCATTCTATAGGCCCTGTATCTGTGCCCCTATCCACCTTCTACTACTTAAATAATGTATGATCCACATCCTACAACTGATAGGTAGTTCACTCAGCACTCTCACTAGTGGTTACACCCATAATGTTTGTTACCTTCTGCACCATATTAAGGAATTCTTATGGGTCCTTCTTAGACTTAGACCCTGAAAATAAAGGAGGGTTAATTTGGGTGAAGTCTCGAATTCTAGTTGCAACTGTATTAGACACTGGGTAGGCCTAAACATCAGCTGGTTGAACATTCTGAGCTGCCACAGAATGGCCTAAAGTGGTGAAAGCTGCTCTGAATTTTGCATGTAAAACGTGCTCAGTTAGGGAATCTTCCTGAACGAGCGAAGGTGTTGGATGGTTCCTAGTTCTCCTTTCGTTAGTCTTTCTGGGAGGCATACTCTGGAAACAAAAGGAAAAGTTATATTAGACAGAGAATTTAACTTGAGCTAATGCTACACTCGCATGATATGAACACTCAAAGAAAGGAACTTTTCCTAAAAATACCTCATAGCCTCTTGTCTATAAGTGTGGCGCGCTAAACACCCATGCACAAGACTCTACTTGACGCAGCTTTCAGACTCTCTAGTAAATATTAGAACCTTAGGCTATGATACAAAGTTTGTAAAGCCCCTAGACTACACCCTGGGCGTCACTCGGTGCCTATGATCCTGAAGGACCAGAAGCTAACCCATGGATGGTACCTGCTGTGAGCACTGAATAATAATCATGAAGACATATGCGGAAGTAAAAACTGAAAATGCCATAAGGTTCATAGAAATGAATCAATACTGAATACATCTGTAGAAAAACTGCTAACTGAAAGTGTCTAAGAGCCTCTAACATCTGAAATAAATAAGTTGATGGGACAGGCCCCAACTAACTCACAATCATTGTCTGAAAGCAGCTGAAAACCTAAAATATTGTGAATAATAGAAAGACTAAATAAGTGTCATGACCTCGATGGATGAGGACTCACTACGATAGATGCGGCAGATCAACTAAATCTAACTAAGAATGGTCAAGAACCCGATCATCCGAACCTATGATATGAGATATCATAGTTCAAAGAAAGTTTTTTCGTCAGTACTTTGAATGTACTGGTATGCTAGGTTAGGTTAGGCTGATATGCATGGGTTCACGTTCATGAAAATAATAACTAAATATCATAAAATAATTGGATGAGAGTATATGGAAAACTGGGAATACTGTAAGTACTAAACAGGCAATACCAAGAATATATCATCTATCTAAATTAGTCTGAAACTAAAGAACTAAGTTTCTGATAACTGAATAACTGATAATTGAAAGTCATGATCATGTAGAACTGAATTGAGTTCTGTACTAAATACTGAATACTGGATACTGATAACTGAATACTAAATACTAAAACTAAGACTGAGAGTTATTATCTAACCAACATACCCCAATTATAGAGTGAATTGAGGTTCAACCTGTAACCCCAAATGAAAGGGTGTTAGCATCGTGCCACGGATTACTAACAGTAGCTGGTTCAACCCTAATCTGGCAGGAAGACTCACAAGATATATATATATGGTTACACCAACCCTAGTCTGGCAGGAAGATAATTTACCATATGCTGGCGATGTAGTTCTGTAACTCAAGGACTACTACTGAGGGTCAAACACTCTACTAATAGGAATTCCCCCATCCGTGGGTTCGTTTGGTGCTGAATCCTACTCCCAACTGAATCTACACTGAATTGATTACTAAACGGTACTAGGCTTGACTGAACTCACACTGATTTTGTTGACTGACCGTATGCTATTGTTCGGTATACTACAGAATCCTTCTATTCAGACTGGAGACTAGACAAAAATTAAATTTTAGGTATTCAATACCTCAGGACTTGATAGCATAGATAATGAAATCATATCTCAACTCTAAAAGCATCACACGTAGGTTATCATGCATAATTCCTCCACATAGACATTTTGTCAAACACCTAGGATACATAAATCTTGTACATGAAAATGAGCAATATATGAATATCATGACTACCACATTCAACACCAAAATTCAAAGATTAAACATGGGAGTTACATAATTCAACATGCATTCTAGTAAATTCACATAAAACTCTAATTATTCTTGACTTGAAATCTACACAACATCACATACATTAACATAGTTCCATTCAAGAATGTAAATCACAATCTAAGTTCTTGAAAAAGGATTCTTAAACTCCAATGGTAAAAGGAACCCAAGGATGAACACCTAAACATACCTCAATTGACGAATTGTTGGAAGTTATTGAGGGATTTCTTGTAAATTGAACTTGAATGTTAAAGGGGCTAGGTTTTGTTCTTGAAAGGGAATGCTTTTAATTTTGAGAGAATTATGATAAATGAGGAAAAAATATTATTTTGGGACCTAAATAATGTGTTAAAGTGAGGGAAAAAGACTAAAATACCCCTCTAGACTCGAGATTAAATAAGTTGAAAAACGTCCAGTGATGCGATAGATGACATGCCTCGTCGATGGTATCAACACGATTACTGTCGCGTCGCATCAATGGTGATGATGTGATAGCCAATGCGACGTCTGCTGATCACGTTGGCTTACTATTTTAGTCATCCAAACGTGACTCAAACGATGTTCGAAAATTTCAAAACTCACCCAAGATGACCTATAGATAACCCTAATCATGAATCAATTTAAAAATTAACAATCTAAGGCCGGAAAGATCATAAATGATACCATTGAAATATAAAGGCCAAAAATGAGACTAAGTGTCAACACTTGGCTGAAATTTTCTAAGTCTAGGACCTTTTTTCGCATGTTATAAAGGACTTAAATGGGCTAGGACTTTATGGGGTCTTACAGTATACTGTGTAATATTTATAACTTATAATTCTGACCTGGTTCATTTAACGTGTGTCTTTTGATACTTTGTTTAGAATTTGAACTGATTGAAATAGGTTAAGCATAGTACACAAGGTGCATTAGTTTATCATCATCAAAAAGGGAGAAGCTATTGAGCTTGTGTATATTTTGATGATTGACAAAGTAATAAAACACGTACATGAAATAGGTTGATTAACATGTTCCTGCATCCAGGTTCTAACATGTATTAGGACACTTTGAATTAATGAAAGTCTCAAGAAGAAAAACTCATGAAGTTTGTAACCTAAGGTCTCTTTGAATTAATGAAAGTCTCATCTAAATTCTATACGTTTTTGTTGAGAGTTTGTAATCTTTTGTTAAGAGGCTCATTCTGACTTGGTTTATTTAACTTGTGTCTTTTGATATTTTGTTTAGACTCTGAATTGACTGAAATAGGTTGATTAGAGTATACAAAGTCCATTAGTTTGTCATCATTAAAAAGAAGAAAATTATTGAGCTTGTGTTGATGATTGACAAAGTAGTGAAACATATACATGAAATAGGTTGATCAATATGTTTCTGTATCTAGAGTCTAACATGTATCAGGACTCTTTGAATTAATGAAAGTCTCAAGAAGAAAATTCATGAAGTTTGAATAAAGCATATCAAAGACAAGAGTTCAAAAATGTATAGGATCAAGAATCCAAGCAAGATAGAAATCCTTGTCAAGCTAGAGTTCGTACAAACTTGGACAAAGCATATCTACATAAGAAGTCCACAAATATATAGGGTCAAACATCCAAGAAGATAAGAGTCCTTGTCAAATAAGAGCTCTTAAATGATTGATGAATTTGATGATTGATAAAATGATAAGCTAGGTAAATGAAGCATGTTTTTATTACCTGTTTCATCATGTGGAGTTCATAATTCTTTGACATTCATATGACTAGAATAGTTTTTGATAATGCCAAAAGGGAAAATATAAGGGTTGTTGCAGATTTTATAACCTAGTTAACTAACCTGACTCATTCAAGTTTTCCATACGTTAGCTTTCACAGGTCAAGATGTTTGTATTTAAAAGGGATGCACAAAATGATGAGTTTTCATTTAAGTATTGCATGCTTTAGTGTTCATAAGTCAAGATGTTGATATCACAATAGAATGCACAAGGGCATGAGTTTGTCATCATCAAAAAAGGGAAATTTGTTAAGACTTGTGAAGTTTTGATGATTGACAAGAGGCCATGGAACAAGTAAACATAGTTGGTTCATGAAAAATTGCTTCAAAAGAGTTCAACTTGCAAGAGGACTTTTTGTGGATAAATTCATATGAGCAAAAATAAAGGATAGAAAGCTTGTTACTTCAGATAAACATTAGATCATCATGTGCTAAAAAGAACAGTTAGTGTTTGACCACAACACTCAAAAAAAAAGTCCAAGAAGTATGGGAGTCCTTGTGAAGTTGAAAGTTTGCTTGGTTGAAAAGATCAATAGATGTTATAAATATTCAGGAACTTTCAAAATGAAATCAATGCACAAATACTGAGTGAAAAAAGGGAGAACACGAGCAAATAAGTAAGAATAATATTTGAGAGAGTTCTATCCAGCTATCGAAGTGCTACCTAATTCAGTGAACCAAATTGAAGAACCAAACTGAAAAACCTATTTCATCCATGTGTCTAACAGTCTTCTATTCTAGTTTATATTAATTAGGAAGTTTATTGAATTTTAATTTTCATGCGTTCTTAGTGTCAGTGTGTTATAAACTGATTTAGGAGTATAGTCTTCGAGTTGGGATAACTCAAAGACTTGAGAACATAAATACTGGAAGATTTGTGTGTTTTTAGGAATTAAAGTTAATTCCTAGGGTTGCTATAATTTTATGATTTGATTGTAAAGTGGTGGAACTTGAAGTGTGTTTCAACAGTCTGGGAGATTATTGAACATTAGGAATTAGAGTTTATAATTTTTTAGGTTACAGGGTTTGTAATATTTTGTTGAGAGCCTCATTGTTTTTAGTGAAGTTAGAGTCAAAGCATGTATAGGTACAAGTCGTGATTTTTTACACCTTTTGTGAGCCGGGTGTTTTTCGTGTAAAACTATCGTGTTCATTATTTACTGTCTTTACTGCTTCTGTTGGAACATGTTAGCAACCTGGTCCATTCGTAGGCGAAAATCAGGAATAACTCACGTGAGTTATTAGAACATATAGAAATATCAAAGAGAGGGAGAGTTGTATTGGCTATATACATTGCGCATAATATTCATATATGAAGACTCACATATAAAACAGTCATAAAACAAACAAATAACTATGTAAAATAATTAATTTAAATATTGATCATACTAGGTGATTAAAAACTTATTGTATTTATGGTGAGTAATTTTTTCGTATAAGAATTCATAAATTCTAAATAGAAAATTCGTCACTTATATAAACACTAGGAAATTTAGCCGCGCTTCACGAGCTCGTTGCAGAATTAATATATTTTTGCATTAATTTTATATTCACTTTATTATTGCATCATAATATTATATTATCCCACTTATTTTAATTATATTATTAATTGATTGCAAATGATGAAAGAAAATAAAGCATAGCAAATTTAACATCTATTAAATGAGGAATAATATATTCTTCATTAATAAGTTAAAATATATTTTTCAATAAAAATTTATCCCATTTTTATTAAGCTACAGTATATATTTTTGGTGTGTGTCTAAATAGTATCTCACAATGTAAAATAATTGTAAAATATTAATTAAACAAATACATCAACTATTGAAACTTCAACTAAAAAATTATGAAACAATAATATAATAGTATCTTGATAGAGATGTCACCTACTCGATTTATCTATTTAGTATATTTTCAAAAAAAACATAATTTATACATGCATAAAAGTCACTAAAATTATAATAAATATTAAAAGTGAAATCATATATTTAAAAATATAACGACTTGGTATTAAGAATATAATAGTTTGGTACTAAAAACACTAAACGGTAAATTCACAATTTAAATCTTTATTTCACCTCAACCTCTTCATATTATATACATTGCTTTCATCACAGGTAAAAAAAAAACACTTCAAAACTCTAAAAACAAAACCTGAAATAATATCACTCACTTGTGTAACCAATAAATTTCAAGTATTAATACCACCACCAACTTACTATTGTTTTCAATCTGTATAAACACTAATGAAATTTTAATTTTATATATATAAGGAGTGGTGTGGCATATTCTTTGATCAAGGATTCTATTTATCTTTCTTTTTGTTTTGGCCATTTGTTTTCATTTATAAAATAAAATATGCAATGACACTAAATTCAATAAATTCTCACAAGTCAATAACTATACAATTATACGTACTATAATGCATTTGTTTAATAACTAATGAAACACGAAGAGTAAAGTTTTAGAATTCTCCATGAAAGCATTGATTCCACAATTCAATAAAATAATTAGTTGCAACTCTTATTATTTATTTTTTTAATTAATGATGAAGTAAATAAAGCATTGTATCCCAACATCCCTTTATTTTCCTTCTTCTGCATTATGAATTCTCTTAGGTAAATTTCTCTTTCTCAAAGTAACACACTGTGATTTATCGGATCATTTTATATTCCTTATTTATTACGGATCATAAGAGTCATTCAAATTCTATAGTTACATTTATCAATAGCCATTTATTTTTCTACTATAATAGTACATTAATGTGCAATATTTATCATAACATTAATAAGATGTAACTCCTAGAAAATATACAGTAATTTTATGAACATTTCGAGTAAAAAAAAGTCAAAATAAGTTCAATATAAATGATAGCCAAAGAGAGGTGTCATATCATCTACTCTATTCCGACCTTCACATTATTCATGCATAAATAAATATAGGTTGATATGAATTTAACCAATATGAAATAAATTAAAAAATAGAAGAAAGGAAAAAAAAGGAAAAAAAATAATACAAT
Source organism: Capsicum annuum (assembly GCF_002878395.1). Taxonomy (NCBI): domain Eukaryota; kingdom Viridiplantae; phylum Streptophyta; class Magnoliopsida; order Solanales; family Solanaceae; genus Capsicum; species Capsicum annuum. Next base: position 103,534,122 of record NC_061115.1, on the reverse strand, counting down.
TAAATTCAAATCTTTGGCATCACTTTTTATTTATTTTTATTCTTTATGCCTTTTTTTATTTTTATTTCTTCCTCACAGTTAATTATGCTTTTTTTCTAATTACAACTATTATTCTCTATTTAGTCCATAAATTTTCTAAAAAATCGCAAGTCATTTTTTTTATTTTTCTCCACGTAATATTTTAAAAATATCTCAATTTTTTTACATTTTTTAGTTACATCTCCTATCATTTGTATAATTAGGATGACTAATAGGAAACAAAATAAATGAATATTATTTATAAATTTATACAGTTTAATTTTGATAATGCTTTTCTCTTTATTTTCTCTTTATTTCATGTAAAATCCCCCAATATTAAACTTTTTCTAATATATTTTCATCTTTTTCTCATATAAATTTAAAGTATTTTAACAAAAATTGATAGAAATGTGAGAAAAAGAAAATTTTCTATATCAAATTAATAGTAAATTTAAACTAAAACTTCTCTCTCTTTTTAATTTTTTTTCTTTCATTTTCTTATTAATTAATTTATCTTTCTCTTCCTCACACGTTAATTATGCATTTTTCCTAATTTTTATTACCATAAATGTCCTCTTAAATCAGAATTAAAATTCTTTCCTTTTTTGCTCGTAATATTTTAAGAATATTTCAACTTTCTTGCATTTTTATTTATCAAAAGACTTCTACAAAAAAAAATCTTTAAAAAGAATATGAAAGAAATGCCATAATGGTATCTTTTATATAATTAACAAAAAATTACTAAAATTGACCAACAAAAGCCTGGGATAATTAAGGAAAGACCAATACATAAGGTGATTCAATTCAAAATTCAAGTGGAGCTTATATAAATATAATAGACCTTGCTAAAGAAGTTGTCACCGTGCTTCTCATGCAACCTATCGACCTCGTGTATCGTCACATGCAAAGTACCGTGAAGTAAAATTGGAGCCATTTTTTTACCTTCAAACAATGAATTACAATATAATTAGCAGCAAATTAAAACACAAAATCCCTATATTAAATAGTGCTGCTACAATACAAAATCATTGTATAAGTCGAACTCACGTCAAAAGAAAAAAGCAATCAATGCATGCAAAAAAGATAAGTTAGTAAAATAAAAGAAAGCTGGAAATTAAAGTAAGGAATATGATCCGATAATTGTTGTAAAAATGAGGATGGAAAAAGTAAGTGGTGATTCAATATTTGAAGTAAAATTATTTTTTGTTAATTAATGATGACTTTTCTATTTCCCATTAGTATAAACAATAATTAATAATCAATACAGTAATTTATACTCACGAATAATTATAATTCTTACAAAATTTAATGGAGTTTAATATATAGGATTTACTGGTTTTTTAATTAGAAAATAAGGAAAAATAGAGAAAAAAGTCAAAAACTAGAGAAAAAAAGATAAATAGGATTGAAGCCCTCTAAAGTCGAACTCACGTCAAAAGGAAAAATCAATTAGTGCATGCAAAAAAAATAAGTTATTAAAATTAAAGAAAGCTGGAAATGAAAGTGAGAAATATGATCCAGTATTTAGTGTAAAAATGAGTGATTAAAAAAGAAAGTGGCGAACCGATATTTGAAGTAAAATTATTTTTTGTTAATTAATGATGACTTTTCAATTCCCATTAGTATGAACAATAATTAATAATCAATACATTAACTTATACTCGTGAATGATTATAATTGTTACAAAATTTAATGGAGTTTAATATATAGGATTTATTAATTTTTTTAATTATAAAATAAGGGAAAAAATAGAGAAAAAAGATAAATAGAATTGAAGCCCTCCAAGGCGTGCCACATAGGATGGAGTAATAGTCTCATTTATATATATATGTAAATGTATGTATGTACATATATATATATATATATATATATATATATATATATATATATATAAAGGGCGGCTCAACACTATTGGAGGCCTAAAGCCAAACTTCGATGAGAGGCTCTAGATATTTTTTTTTCAAGAAAAAAAATTATATAATTTTTATTTAAAATCTATTTTTCTAGTTTTTTGAGAAGCAAAGTTATGAATAATTGTCTTATAATCAACTTCTTCTAATAATTCTCTTTTCAATTGATAATATACCTAATCCACTTAATCTCTCTTAAGACATTGTCGATCTCAAGTAAGATTTTATTAGTTTTAATTTTGAAAAACTTCTTTCCGCTGAGGCAATTGTTACAGGAACAGTTAACATTATTCTATAAGCAATATAAGCATTCGAAAAAGAATCAAGTCTTTTTATTTGATTGAGTATATCAATTAAAATATTGTCATCTACTTGTACTATCTCTCTTAATACTCTTAACTCAAAAAATAAGTCTAAACCATCAATATCAGAATGATTATTGTATTTTAAAGAACATTCAAGATTAAGACAACGTCTTTTTCAAATTATCATCATCTAGTGGTCTCAATTTTTTACCACTAAATAGAAATTCAAAAATATTTTCATAAGCTTCAAATTGTTCAAATCTATTTTGAAGAGGAAAAAAGAGCTTGGTCTACTGTATATAAGAAGTACTCAACTCTAATAGATTCTCCGGGAGACCTTGTGATTTCATTATTAATAGTCTCATCAATATATTTTTTTCTATGTAGTACACGTTTAGTACGAAATTCAGGTTCTATATTCATCTCAAATGCAATCTCTTTAGCAGAAATCATAGAACTTACAAATCCTTGCTCTCTATATTTTTTAAAAAAAGAAATGAAACCCCTTAATTGATCTATAGCAACATCAATATGCATATCTTTTGATTGCAAGAATTTGCTAACTGAATTAACTGCAAATAAAATATCATGTCAAATAGTCATACCCAATAAAAATTCAAAATTTTCAAGCTCATATGTTGCTAAGCAATTAGCTTCACTTTTAGTTTTTGGATCCTCGCTAACTTCTGCTAATTTCAGTAAAGCATCTCTTACTTGTGGAGTTCAAAATCTTATGGCCTTAATGCTTTCAATACGACTTTTCCATCGTGTTTGTGACAATGATTTAAGCGATCGGTCAGGTACACTATCTTTTAAAATTTTTCATCACTTGGTAGAAGAAGAAAATAATGTATATATACGTTGTACCACTCCAAAAAATGAAATAGCTTTTGTGCAACCACATGGAGTATAAAATGATCTAGGATTTATATATAAAAGTCATTTTTGAACTCCTTGGTGTTTTTCCTTCACATTAGATCCAGTAACATATTCCTATCCTCTTAAATTATCAATTCCAAGTTCAATATTTTTAATTTCATCAACAATAACTTCAAAAAACCTTTACCACTTGTATCATCCACTTTTAGAAATTTTAAAAAATAATCAGTAACTTTTATTCGAGTTGCTGAAATATCTACACTTCACAATATAAAAGACATTTGTTCTTGATGACTAGTATCCGGAGTGTAATCAAGTATAATTGAAAAATAATTTTTTTCTATGACTTTTTCAATAATTTTATTTTTAATTTCACTCGCCAATAAATTTATTAACTCATTTTGTATATTATGTTCTAAGTAATGATGGTGAATTTCATCATGTTTAATTCGTCGAATATGTTCTTGCGTGATTGGATCAAATTAATCAATCATTTCAATTAGACTTAAGAAAATTTCATTATTCTCCTGATAAATTTTATCATTTTTTTCCTATATGTCAAATTATTTTTTTTCGAGAGTTTTTATTACGGCAATAATTCTTGATAGTACACTTTTTCAGTGTTCTCTATCCCTATTGATTTGACCTTGAACATCTTTATCAATTATTTATTTTTCTTCAATCTCATTTGTAAATCAATTCATGCACCCATATTAATAATATGTTCGTTTGATATCTCATGAGCTTTAAGCTTAGCACTAAGGATTCTCCAATCTCTACTACCTTCACTTGATAGTTTACTATTACTAACATTAGAATTTGTATTAAATAATTTACAACAAAAACAAAATACTTTATCTAAATCTCTAAAATAAATTAACCATTTTCTTTTGTGTCTTTCTCCATTTGCTAAAATTTAAAAATAATGGACATTAGAATAATGTCTTGATAATTTATCATTTGAAAAATTTGTATCACTAATTCTAATTGGTCTCTTTTCCACTAGTAAGTCTCTCAATTTTGTATCGCTATTGATCCATTGACTAGGATCATATATGTTTTTAAGAATACAATTATTTGATTCATTAAGTTCTTGATTTTCTTGAGGATCTATAGTAGATTTCTCATTAATTTTCTTCTCTTCTTTTTGAATAGTATTACTCCTATCTTCTAATTCAACTAATTTAATAATTTGCTCATCTTCAGAACATTCTCCTATATTTTCTAATTTTGTTGTTTTATTATTTATTAAAAAATTATCTAAAGCTTCTTTTTGAGATTCTACCAAAGTCTCGATTCTTCTTTTTTTTATTTTTAAGTTTTGAAACACCAAATTCATATTTTCTAGTTGACATATTTAAATTTTGATAAACACTAAAAGAATAATTTATATCTACACAACTAAAAACTCAAAAAAAAATCAATAAATAATAAAATATGTCTACCAAATATCAATATATTCTTGCACAATTATTTAACAAAAAAATAATATAAAACTAAAATAATAGAACCTGATTTAATAACTTAATCTAAAAATAATAACTTTAATCTTCATAAACTATTAACAGTCTTGATATTCAAGAAAAAATTGAATGAATAATAATATTGTGAAAAAGATCTCTTGAACAATTGAAGTTTTATAATATAAGAACTAAAAATTAAAATAAGGGCTGAAGGTAATAAATGGAGAAGAAATAGGATGAATATCAGAATATGTACGTTAGTTTCATTAATCAAGAAAAGGAAAATGAAAGGTCTCATTTTAATTGGAAAGATAAAAATAAAAAGTAATAATTAATTCGTATTCTTTCTTTCATATTTTTTTATAAATATGTATTTTGCCTTTTTTAAGACTCAGTGAAATCAAATTCTTTAAATGTGTATTTGTCTTTTCAAAGTTGTTCCTTTTTTAAAAGAAAAACGTTTAAGGACTATTAATGGGGCCTTTTACTCTTCTTTAAACCAATTGTAAGTTGTACTTTTTTGAAGAAAGAACTTTGACTATTCTTGATACAAAAATAGGCCCCTTTACTCAAAGTTTTAAAACAATTGAACATATACTTTTATATATATATAAAAAATGATGTAAGGTGGGGGGCCCAAAATTGGGGGCCTAAAGCAGTGGCTTGAGTTGCCGGATAAAAAACCGGCTCATATATATATACTAGAGAAGCATGGCTCGTGTCAGCACAGGCCCAACATTAAAATATTTTGATCATGTACGATAAGTTAGATTGATATCAATTCCAATTATGAATTATATATAAAATATAAATATACAAAACATATTAACTACTTGATAGTATTTTTCAATAAGCCAAATTATCTGACAAGATAATTATGTATAACTTACTCATATAAATAATAAAAAGTGATGCATTTTGAAGTTTAGATCTTTAATCTTGTGACTGAGATTTGCTACTCTAAGTATAAAATATGAAATTAAAATTGATACATAACACTTGATACTTGTTGAATAAAATAGAAAATAATTGTTGAAAATGATAAAGAGTTGTCTAGTAATTACATATTAAATCACATGCCGGTTGCAATGAATAACCCAACATTGAATTGTATTCCCCTACTAAGCCGACATAAATATTCTTTGTTTTTATTTCTCCTTTTCTTTTATTTATCAATTTGTTCTTTGAAGTTAAATTAAAATAATATTTTAAATTTAAATTTTAAGTGTTTTGAAAATTATAAAAAGGAAAACTACAAGTTACCATCTTTCATATTAACTTAAGATTTGACTTTGAGAACACGATAAAATATACTTCTGTAAATGTTTTATCGAACTTTGTTTTTATATATGTTTCTTTCATTAAAACATAGGAGTCGTTTGTATGTTAACATAATTTCTTTTACACTATTTGATGTGATCTAGCACGGATTCAATAAATGCTATTTTTTGTCTCAATTTATGTGACACAAATAGAATTTAGATAATCAATAATACTTTTAATATGCATTTAGATAATTTAAGCTGTTAATTCTTGTAATTTATCATATTTCTTATGTAATTTCAAATAATATACATTATTTTTCTTGTTCAAACTTTTGTGGTATTAATAGTCAATTATATTTTTAAAATAATTTTAGTTTTTTAACCATAGTGATTGATAATACTTTCCTTCTATTCACTTTAAGTGACACTAATATAAATTCGAGAGTCAACCAAATATTTTATATTTTATAAAAAATTTAAGTTGCTAATTATGGTGATTTATAGTATTCTTACTTTTTTTTTTAAATATACAACAGATTAAATTATTTTTAGATATCTTAAGTTGTTATGTATTTTAATTTATAATATTTTTTATGTAATTTTTGAATAATATATGTTACTTTTTTGTCCGGAGTTTTGTATTGTCGATAGCCAATTATATTTTTTAAATAATTTAAATTTTTAATTATTGTGATTTATAATATTTCTTCTATTTCAATTAAGCGGTACAATGCTTAGATGATCATAATAATTAATTAAGGGCGATATAGTAAAATCACGATTGAAGTAGCGAAGCATAAATGTCTTAAATGAATTACAACAAATAATTAGAGTGACTTGGGGGTTTGGGCCACAGGTGACAAAAGAGTTTTAAAATGAGGTGTAGGTGTCACAAGTCTTAATTATTAGTTGGAGGTGACAATTACTTTATTATGGATTAAGAAAGTTAGGAAAATTTGAAAATAATCCACAAGTTTTTAAATTTATACTTTGATCCCAATGTATACCTAAAATAATGGGAAACGGAGGGAAAAAAATGTGTCTTTCTCTCTCTTCTCATCCATTGTTGTTTTCTCTCTCTTAGCGATTTTTGTTGTTAATTGTTTCTGTTTCTGCTGCTTTATTCATCATCTTCTACTTCAATATCATCTTCATCTTCTTCTTATCGATTATTTATTATTGTTGTTGTTGTCGGTACAGCGCTACTACTGCGATCTGACCAATTTCTTAGGTCAAATTTTGTTTACTACATCACTTTCCACTTTGGCATTACTTCATAGGTGACTTTGCTAAGTAAAATTATGTTTTTTATTCGTATTTGCCATATGGGTACACATTTGTTTTTCCAACAATGGATAGGATTATGAATCCAGCATAAGTGCCCATAATTTAAACAGATCAATCATCTGGTGCATCAGATGAGTAATCTGTTGCATCAGAAGATTTATCTGTTGCATCAGACTATTTATCTATTGCATCATCATATTATCTGTTGCCTCAGACGTATTATCTGTTGTATCAGGATGTTTATCTATTGCACCAGACTTATTATCCGTTGTATCAAAATGTTTATCTGTTGCACCAGACTAATTATCTATTGCAACGAATGATTAATCTGTTTGAAACAACACAAATCAACCCCTCCCACAAACCCAACAGATAACCAATATGTTTTCAACACTTGCTATTGTTACTGGATTCAAAATTATTCCTTACGTTCAATTACCCATCTCAAATTTCCTAATTTGATTTCTCATTTTACATGTCTTTTTCATTAATCAAGAAAAGATTTAAAAAATCCATGTTCTACCCTTTGCATTAATAACTTTTTCTTCAAATTAAAATGGAAACATCATTTAATAGGGGGACTATACGCCGACCGACGTTAAAAGCTTTCTTCTCTTATAAAATTTTGATTGAATAGCAAACAATGGTTATTTCAAACACATCTAATGTCCCACCAACTGATCAGTGGGTTATGGTAAACTAGACATGTTATTAATTATTTTTCTTAATCAATGTGGCATCTCAATTTGGGATGGGTAATTTGAGACGGGGGGAGTACGAATTAAAATGTTAGAGCTAAGCAAAGCAACAAACTAGTCATCTGTTGAAACAGACTATTTATCTGTTACACTAACTTCTTATCTGTTGCAACATGAGTAATCTGTTTTGAACAACACATCAACCCCTGCCACAAACCTAATAGATAAATCCTTCTATTGCTACTAGATTCTAAATTATTCCTTTTTACATCGAATCATCGACATGTTTGTTGAGAAATTAATAGATAGAATGAAAATTAAATATGGATTAAAACGTCAAAGATCAAACATAATTTATTTATTAAATAAAAACAAATAAAAATACATATAATAGACTAAAAGAAAAATAATAGTCAAATTATTATTATTATTATCAGCATCATCATTGCCAGCCGGCCAATCTTCAATCGGAAGTAGCAAGGCCCTCCTCAGCCTGCGTATCTCGCGGAGCATTCTTGATCTAACTCCTCCCAGTTCCCATTGCAGATCACGAACTTGATTCTGAAGTTCATTCATGGCGTCTTACAGAAAATCAACGTCCCACATAGGTTCAGCCATAATCTTATCTTCTAGAGTGTAATATGAAAGACGAGATGCAATAAATAAATAGAGTGTATCTGAATGACCGATTAAGTAAGGAGGAACCTATTTATAGAGGATTGAATTTGAATAAGAGGCAAAAAGGTGCAACTATTCACCTCCATACATTAATTATATTTTTGATTAAATTAAGAAAATAAATATTGTGATATAAGTCATGAATTTTCAGATTATTATTATTAATTAGTTCTTTCGAATAACCATTTTTATTGAGTTGTGGCAACAGATTCTATATTTGTTGCATCAGATAACACATCTATGAAAACAGATATATTATCTGTTGCAACAAATATCAAATATGTTGCATCAGATAACATATCTGTTGTAACATATAATCAAACTGTTCACCTCCATTTATTAATTACATTTTTTATTAATGTAAAAAGTAATGAATTAATTAAATTAAGAAATATTGTGATAAGTCATGACTTTTCAGATTATTATTATTATTAATTAATTCTTTCCAAGAACCGGTTTTATTGAGTTGTGACTCGATATAGGTTGCATCAGATAAATCATCTGTGACAACAGATATATCATCTGTGACAACAGATATATCATCTGTGACAACAGATATATTATCTGTTGCAACCATAGTGAACCTGTCGCATTAGATAATTTAATTGTTGCAACATATAATCTACTTTTTTAAAAAAAAATAACTATCATCATACCATTAATCCAAATTTGCTTACTATTTTATTTTATAAATAAAAAAAATACCTTTTCAAATTTCTTAATAAAGTAAAAACCATTTTATTATATAATAAATAATTTAAAAAATAATTCAAAAACAAAATGATGAAAAGCCACGATCAGTTATTAAAATTGTGGTTATAAATTGTGTTTATCATTTATTTTCTTATTATTTATTTACAAAACATTTTTCATATTGAATAACAGAAAGTCATGTCTTTTTCTTTTCACCCTCTCAATAACAATAATCCTTTTTTATTAATAACCGTCAGGTGTAACATATGATCGATCTGTCATAGCAGATTAACCTCTAACTGTTGACACAAATTGCTGCTCAATCCCTACTACCAACCATCGACATGTTGAGAACAAGGAATAAACAGAATGATTATTATTAAATACTAAATAAAATTAAAAATTCAAAGTCGACAACAAAATGAAATGAATATTCATAGATTTTTGAATCTCTTGGGTAGATTTGATATACAAAAGGAGGAAAATAATCGTTAAAATAAAAAACATTACCTAATTATTATTACTACTATTATTATTATTGTCAATCAGACATTTTTCATCCGACAGCCTTGCTCCGAAGTCAGCCAAATCTATTTGGAGTTCATCAAACTGCCTTTGAAGTTCACGCAAAGACTCGATATAAATATTCTTGTATGATTCTGGATCATCCATATTTGTAAGGAGGGACCTATTTATAAATTATTGTATCTCAGAAACAAAAGAAAATTACTTTAAAATAAATCTAACAGATGGGTAATCTGTGGCAAAATATATTCTTTCTGTTAGATAACTTACAATATACTGGCAATCTTTTACAACAGATGTATACATCTGTTTGATTTCTGCAACAGGTTGATCAACTGTCATAACAGATGTCTCCAATTATTTGACAATATAAACAGATGTGTCATCTATTGCAACAAGCTAGTCATATGTTTATTCAATTTAAGCCATAGATGGACTAGGAAGAATAAGGTGCGTGCAAATGGATCCACTATCATATGTGTGGGAGTTAAGTATGTATTACTGCTAAGGTTACCGGGACAACACACACAAAGTATAATATTTTTGTGAATGCAGTTTTTAACCGATTAGGCATTGATCATTCAAACAAGATCCTGCATTGTACCATTAAGTTTGATGGGTTCAAAATTAATAAGGCTGAGGACCTCATCAAGATAGTGTAGATACCCTGTTATGAATTACTGATGGTTGGTGCTCGTGTTTATGCGTATCAAGTTTTGAGAAGGGATCAATATTTGTCGCCACTGCAGAGAACCAATAGTGATTAGACTTAACTTTAAGTGCATATTGGACCCTTAGAGGGCCCTCAAAGACTCGCACTGCATCAAATAAGAATGGAAAACCAATATAGTTATTGCTCTAGCCAAAATTAAAATGGTTGGGTTGCTCGCTCGGGGTGATTATATGCCATAAGGTACGGTAGAAGAATTATTTCGAGGGAAAATAGGTGGTTGATAGAAGACTACATCATCTGAGAGCTAATTGAAGAAGAGACATAGGGTAGAAAGTAACTTCTAACAAATCTGGCCGATAGAATTATCTTAACAGATGCGAAATCTGAATCAAGTGTAAATATGAAAGTGTATTCGGTAGTGTAATTTCATTTGTTGTGTCTCTTAAAGAAAAATAATGAATCTGAACACTTTGCTAGGGAGCTGCGTGGTTGAGATTGTCACCTAGGTAGAAAATAGAAGAAGACCAACAAAGCAGCCTCACGGGTATCGAGGGTAGAAATGATGTTCTGCAAGTCTGAAAAACTTACGCCAACAACAACTGTAGTTAAAATAAGGAAACTAAGCGAAGGCGGCAATTTCTGAATTTTAAATTTTATCTCATGCCTTCTTATTTGTATTTCCGATCAGGTTCACTGTCGTTGACCTGATCGGAACCACAAACTAGATTGAAAGGCAAATAGAGTATAATTACTTTCTTAGCAATATGGATTAATTGATTGTGTTTTCTTGCCTTAGCATACTTTCAACATTCCTTGGAGAAAATCAGGTGCTTGCTGTAGTATGTGAATCCCGATAATTTTTAAGCTTGCCTCCAGCTTGTTGATTCTGTATTCAAGCTGATCTTTGCCATCTTCGAAGTTGGTAAGGAGTTCCTCATCTCTTGTAAGCTATATCAGGAACACTACCTTCAAAGTTATGGCATCCTAGAAGCCCTTCAGAACACTTTCTTCAGAAGCCTTAAAGGATACATGGAGGCTCGCTGTGTTTGTTTTAGGTCAAAATGTATTGATGCATGTTGAAGATGTGGTTGTAACAGTTGAACAACACACTTTTATCGAGCATGGCTCCATGCATCTTGCTCAACCAATTTGATAAATTCGTAAGCATAGAGTTACGTAGCATGTGATTTAAAACGGCTCTACCAAGCCTATCAAACGTTACGTAACTCCAAGCTCATTACCCTATCAAAATAATATGCCCGAGTTAGTGCACAAATCAAAAAAGCCCAATCTGTCAGCCTTTTTGCTGATCACTCTTCTCCAATATAGATGACAAGATATCTGCTATGCAAAAGTCTACTCCATCACCAAACATTCTTTCCTGGGAGAAATTCTTCAGAAGATATCAGCAGATATCTTCAAAAGAATTACTCCTGGGCAAACATGTCTGGTGATGGTGTAGACTTTTGCATAGCAGATATCTTGTCATCTATATTAGAGAAGAGCGATCAGCAGAAAGGCTGAGAGATTAAGCTCGTTCGATTTGTACACTAACTTGGACATATTTTTTTAATAGAGTAATAATCTTAGAGTTACATAACGTTTGATAGACTTGGTAGAGCCAGTTTAGATCACACGTTACGTAACTCCATGCTTACTAATTTATCAAATTGGTTAAGCAAGATGCATCGAACAACACTCGATAAAAGTGTGTTGTTCAACTGTTGGGACCACATCTTCAACGTGCATCAATATATTTTGACCTAATACAAACACAAAGACCCTCCATGTATCCTTTAAGGCTTCTGAAGAAAGTGTTCTGAAGGGCTTCTAGAATACCACAACTTTGAAGGTAGTGTTCCTGATCGAGCTCACAAGAGACAAGGAACTCCTTACCAACTTTGAAGATGGCAACGACCATCTTGAATACAGATTCAATAAGCTGGAGGAAAGCTTGAAAATTATCAGGATTCACATACTATACCAAGCATTTGATCTTCTCCAAGGAATGTTGAAAGCATGTCAAGGCAAGAAAACACAATCAATTACAACTATATTGCTAAGGAAGCAATGATACTTTATTTTCCTTTCAATCTCATTTGTGGTTCTGATCAGGTCAACGACAGTGGACCTAATCGGAAACATAAACAAGAAAGCATGGGATGAAATTTAAAATTCAGAAATTTTTTGCCTTCTCTTAGATTCCTTAATTTAATTGCAGTTGCTGTTGGCATAAGTTTTTTAGACTTGTTGTACATCATTTCAACCCTCAATGCCCGTGAGGCTTCTTCGTTAGTCTTCTTCTATTTTCTATCTAGGTGATAATTTCGACCACGCATCTCCCTAGCAAAGTGTTCACATACATTATTTTTCTTTAAGAGACACAACAGATGAAATTACATTATCGGATACACTTTCATATTGGCACTTGATTCAGATCTCGAATCTGTTAAGATAATTCCACCAGCCAGATTCGTTAGAAGTTGTATTTACCCTATGTATCTTCTTCAATTAGCTCTCAGATGATATAGTCTTCCATCGACCACCTATTTTCCTTTGAAAGCATTCTCCTACCGCACATTCTGGAATATAATCATCACCTCGAGAGAGTAACCCAGCCATATAAATTTTGTCCAGGGCATTGTTAGATGCAGTGCTAAGCTTTAAAGACCTTCTAAGGGTCTAATGCACCCTAAACGTTAGTCCAATCGCTATTGAATCTCTTTACAACGACATAAAAACTAGACCCCTTCACAATACTTGACAAATAAACATGAGCAACAACCAACATTAAATCTTAACAGGCTATCATAACCATATTCATGGTCCCTCAGCCTTATCAGTTCATACCTACCAAACTTAACTATAAAATTGCAGACATCTTGTTTAAACGATCTATGACTAATCAATAAGAATATCATTCACAAAATCAGTGCACTCTATGTGTGTTTTCATAATAACATTATTAGTAATACATACCTCCCACATATAAAGTGGTTCCATCTGCAAGCATCTTATTCCTCTAATCTCATCTTTACTGTAGCCTCTTGTGATAGTCCATTAAAAGTTGATCAACTGTTAGTTCCTTATATCTATAAAGAAGAGGAAAAAAATTAATGCCATAAAAAGAACATTATCCATCTGTTGCAATAGATGTGGAGTCTGTTGCAACAGATGTAGAGTCTGTTGAAACAGATATGGAGTTTGTTACAACACATGTGGAGTCTGATGGAATACATCAAACCAACCTTTCTGGTGGTTTTATTTGTTCCAACAGTTTCTCCATCTGTTGAAACATCAACAACAGCATAAACATCAACAAAAAAGAAACAACATTTGTTCCAACAACATCATCAACAACAAAGAAGCAACATCCTTTATTCTAGAACCATCAACAACACCACACCACAAGTTCCAACAACGCCAACCCCACCAACAATATCAATAACTGCATCAACAATAATGAAACAAATAAAATACATACAAAAAAATGATACTGCCAACAAGACTTTTAAATTTTCCCCAACAGATGACTTTTTTCTCATATTGTAATAAAAATCTCAAATTATTTATTCAACACTTACAAGTTCCTTAAAAAAATTTAATAAATATGATATGGGTAAATAGTAATTAAATAAAAAGATAGATATAAATAACTTGTAAAGAAGAAGACGAGAATGAAAGAGCAATAATGAACCATACCTTAATATCAAAAAGAGGATCAAAATAGAAATTTAAGTCAAGGAAAGATATGGATGGGTTTAGATCAGAAAATATCTTTATGAGAAGAGAAGAGAAAAGAGAGAAAAAAGGTTGACCCTAAAGAGGAGAGAGAAAAAAGAAGATAGTTGAATAAAATAAACTGCAGCTGAAGGAAGAGATAAGATAATTTCTATAGATGTATTGTGTACGTAGATGTGGTGGTTTTCAATATTCATTAATTAATATTCATTAATTTCATTAATAATTTGAGGGGCACGAGGAAGGCTAAAACTACTGACATTGAAAAAACAAGACAAAACTGCTCAATGAACTCACTTTTGAGATATGCAAGAAATATATTTTGCCGCCTTTAGTAGTAAGTACTTTTACTTGATATTATCTACTCGGACCAGAAGCTTCTTACTTTAAAATTATAAGAGAAAAAAAGATTTTCAAACAGATATGTCATCTGTTGCAACATATATGAATATCTATTTAGAAATTCGCACAGCTCAGTCATCTATTACAATAAATATAAATATTTGTTTAAAACTTCCAACGGCTCAATCATCTGTGACAACAGATGAAAATGTTCATTTGATAATTAATAAAATCAGATATGTCATCTGTTACAACATATATAAATATCTGTTTGAAAATTTTCAACAGCTTAGTCATCTGTCACAATAGATGCAAATATCTTTTTGATAAAATCAGATATGTCATCTGTTGTAACATATATGTACCTGTTTGAAAATTTTCAATAGCTTAGTCGTTTATTGCAACAGATTTCATTGCAATTGATTTAGGTAGAACTAGGGATGAATGAATGAGCTTGCAAGGTCAACTATAAATTCAATAGAGTCTTTGTAATTGCATGGCGTTGGTATTGCGTTCATCCCGACCCGACTCATCGATCGATCACTCTGAGTTGAAATGAGTTCTCATAAACTCAATGTTAGGATAGCGATAGTACTTAAGTTGATTAAGGTGGAACTAGGGATTAATGAATGAGCTCGCAGGGTCAACTACAAGTCCAATCGAGTTTTTGCAATTGCATGGCGCTGGTATTGCGTTCATACCGACCTGAGTCATCGATCACTTTGATTTGAAATGAGTTCTCATCAACTCAATGTTAGGATAGTGATAGTACCTAAGTTGATTTAGGTGGAACTAGGGATGAATGAATGAGATCACAGAATTAACTATCAATCTAATTGGGTCTTTGTAATTGCATAGCGTTGGTATTGCGTTTATCCCGACCCGAGTCATCGATTGATCACTCTAAGTTGAAATGAATTCTCATCAACTCAATGTTAGGATAGTGATAGTACCTAAGTTGATTTATGTGGAACTAGGGATGAATGAATGATCTCCCAGGTTCAACTATAAATCCAATTGAGTCTTTGCAATTGCATGCCATTAGTATTGCATTCATCCCGACCCGAGTCATCGATCAATCACTCTGAGTTAAAATGACTTCTCATAAACTCAATGTTAGGATAGTGATAGTACCTAAGTTGATTTAAGTGGAACTAGGGATGAATGAATGAGCTCGCAGGGTCAACTACAAATCTAATCGAGTCTTTGCAATTGCATAGCATTGGTATTGCGTTCATCCCAACCCAAGTCGTCGATCGATTACTCTGAGTTGAAATGAGTTCTCATCAACTCAATGTTAGGATAGTGATAGTACCTAAGTTGATTTAGGTGGAACTAGGGATGAATGAATAAGCTCCCAGGTTCAACTATAAATCTAATTGAGTCTTTGCAATTGCATGGCGCTGGTATTGCGTTCATCCCGACCCGAGTCATCGATCGATCACTCTGATTTGAAATGAGTTCTTATCAACTCAATATTAGGATAGTGATAGTACCTAAGTTGATTTAGGTGGGACTAGATATGAATGAATGAGCTCGCAGGGTCAACTACAAAACCAATCGAGTCTTTATAATTGTATGGCATTAGTATTGCGTTCATCCTGACCCGAGTCGTCGATCGATTACTCTGAGTTGAAATGATTTCTCATCAACTCAATGTTTTAAAAACTA
The DNA here is from genome assembly GCF_002878395.1 of Capsicum annuum. Classification (NCBI taxonomy): domain Eukaryota; kingdom Viridiplantae; phylum Streptophyta; class Magnoliopsida; order Solanales; family Solanaceae; genus Capsicum; species Capsicum annuum. The sequence continues at coordinate 103,517,974 of NC_061115.1, read as the reverse complement.
TATCTTTTAAAAATTTTAAAATTAATTAAGAATAATTCAGACCAAATTAGCAATTTCAAAACTTGTCATTCTTTTCCAAAATTACAAATCAACCCATACAAATCATTCATTTGCGCAAAAACCTTTTCATTTTAAATCTTAAGTTCTCTCTCTTCTCTCTCTCTCTCTCTCGGGGTGTCCTCTCCCTCTCAATAATACAAACAACAACTACTCAACATATTGCTCAACCCTTTAAAACAAGTCGATTTTCTTCCCATTTACGACTATATATAGTTATTTTTGTCGACTTCATTTCCGCTTGTATCCGTTGTTTTCTCTATCTTCACATGTAACAGATTTCAAGAAGAGTTCTACATTTGTTCTTTATTTTTAAAAATAGGGCTTTTTAGTTAATGATAAAAAAGAAGACTTTTAGTTGTATTATCTTCGAAAATGGGTTAACAATTTTGAGTTTTGGTGCTATAAAAGTAGGAAGCACCCGAGAAAACCCTAGTTTTTCTCTAAGTGTTTTGTTGACTGTCGTGGTATTGTTTGATGGTGTTTGTGGTGTTATTAGTGGTTTGTGGTGGTGGTGTTGGTATTTATGTTTTTTAGCGGTGGTGTCGGTGGTCTTGGTGTTGGTATTGGTGGCATTGGTGGTAGTCTTGGTGGCATTGGTTGTGGCATTGATTGTGGTGGTGGTGGTCCATCTGTTGCAACGGGTGGAAGATCTGTTGGGAGACATTAAATAGGTCTTCAAACAGATTCCCCATCTATTCCAACTAATGGGTTATCCATTGGAGTATTTTTTTGTAATGTCGCATAGAATAATTTATTGAAATTTCTCCACCTGTTGCAACACGTGAAATATCTGTGGGGAGACATTAAATAGGTTTTCAAACAGATTCAGCTTCCCCATCTGTTCCAATTGATGGGTTGTCCGTTGGAGTATTTTTTTTGGTTATGTGGTAAGAATAATTTATTGAAATTTGTTTCACCTTTTTAAAAAATTATGCAGACATCAAATGCAATGTATTTTTTATTTTTATTTTATTTGTAGTTAAAAGATGTCTCCCAAAAGAAAAGAAACTGAAAGTGGATCAACTTCCTATCACCAAACAAAAAAGGCTAGAGTACAGATAGATTCGGAGGAACTTCTAGAACAATCTCAGTCAGGGCAAAATAAAGCTGAGGAAAGTGATAACTCCTCCTCACCAATGGGGCGTGAAATAATATCAAAATTCCAGCACGATTCTGTTAAAACCATTAGTATTGACAAATTTCGAGTTGCGATGCTGATGAATAACCCGAATGCAGTATTTGGTGATTTTGTACTTAAATGTCAGTTGGGGAAACCTTTTGACGAACTTAGGAGTATTATGAAGAAGGAAAACATAGATGGACTTTTTAAGAAGAGCTGTTTTGCATACTTTCTTGAGCTGTCTGGGCCCTGCCCTTTTCGTTTCCCAATAATCATGGTATATGGCCTTTTCAAGTACAGGATCATGTATGCAGGGGATGATGGAGGTCCGCAGGAGGGCAGAAATAAGATGGATGAAGTCTGGATCAACTACTATGGCATGTCGATTTATTTTGGATTGAAAGAGTTTGCCATTGTGACGGGCTTGAGATGCGATCGTCCAGAAGAACCTGCCATCAAGAAAACACCCCAAAAAGGGTCCAACAAATCCAAGGTAAAAAAAAGATGAGTTGTTGGGCATTGTTGGACCTAGCTACAAAGTGAAGGATTTGATAGCCGATCTCAAGAATAAAGACATACCAAAGCACTACAGGGAGAAATTATGCTTAGTTTGGTTTGTCCATTCTGTTTTATTGGCAAGAGACATCAAGAAAGTCATAGAACGTGATTTGTTGGCACTTGCTAATGATTTTGGGAAATTCAACGATTATCCCTGGGGCTACGACAGCTACTACTTGACTGTCAAATATTTACTGAAAGAGCTAAAGCCAAAGACGGCCACATTACATGGCTTTCCTTGGGCTTTCATGGTAAAATTGATCACTATTTTTACTCATTTATTAATTTATATTGAATATACTTGTAACTTTTTTTTTGCTTGCTTCCTTTTTACAATTTTTAGGCTTGGGCATGTGAAGTCATTCCTCTTCTCTGAAAGTATTTCACGGATTACCCAGAAAAGATTTCTCATCCAAGGATCCTTAGGTGGTTGGCTGTACTAGACAGCAGCAAAAAAAATATTAATGAGGCTGATCTCTTTAACCCTCCGGATGATGCAGTACGTCTTCTTTCAACTAAAATAATTTGCCTCAGAGAAAGATATTGAAACAGATGTTCCATCTATTGTAACAGATTACCCGTCAACTACAACTGGTACAACAGATGGGTAATCTGTTGCAACAGATGATCCATATTTTGCAACAGATTAACCATATGTTGCTCTGTTCTCTGAGCCCTACTCAACAGATTACTCATCTACTGTAAATTATGCAACAAATGGGTATTTTGATGTAACATATTATCAATTTATTTTAACATATAGATCAGCTGTTGCAGTAGCTAGATCGTCTGTTGCATAAGTTGGTTGTGTTAACATAACCTGAGCCCCATGTAACCCAACTAACTGCAAATTATTATTATATGATTTAAATTCCTTCTGTTAATTTTTATAGGTTGTGCATCCTTGGATCGTGCCTACCATTGATGAGCTGGGGATGACTTCTTTTTTTACTTTGGGTCTTGTTGATACAAAAGAAGACCCAATGGTGGAGTTAATAAAGAAGGAATTGGATGGAGAAACATCCATAAGAAGAGTAGTTAGACAAAGCCAGTCTAATGTTGAAGCTCTTCACGACCAAACTCAAACTGCAACAGATCTGGGTGTTTCTTCTGGGGATGTTGCTGGTGGAGTTGTTTGTGATGGTGGCAGCCATCTTGCTGCTGCTTCTGCTGCCAGTAGTGATTATGAGTATGTTAGTTCTCAGCAAAAAATAAATATATTTGAAAACACCCCTTCTGCAGGTCCTCCCTCTCACCCCTACACCGGTCTCTCCCACCCTTACAGTGGTCCCTCTTACCCCTCCTCACCCTCATATTCTCATTGCAAATACAAAGTGTGCAAGGACAAAAAGGATAAACTCTTTGGCAAGCTAGAGGCTATTGCTACACCTGCCGAGGAGTTGAAATCCAGGAGGGGTATCATACCATCCAACCAGGTGAGGGAGCCATGCACTCTTCAGTGGAAGTTAGGAGGAAGAGAAGAAAAATTAGACAAATTCTCCCCATTTTGAAATCAGCAAAAATTGCAACCCCCCCTCCCCCTGCTCCAATAGTTGTTGAAGTTCAAGGGCCGCCAAAAAAAGTGGACATATACGCGGCGCTTGGCAAGGATAAGAAGAAGGAACTGGAAGAATTCATCAAGATGAAGGTTCAAAAAGAATACACCATGCATTCATTTGCCGCCAAAGACTTCTCGAATATGACAAATATGTGTGTGTGGTACGGGAACAAGGTAAGTTTACTTTTTCTAACCTACCCTTCCAATCTACTCCATGAAGAAGAATCTATGCAGAAGATGTGTAATTTGCTGCGAAAACTTAGTATTCTGTTGCAACATAATACATATCTGTTGCATAAGTTGTGTTGGCTGGGTAATCTGTGAACTGATTTGGAGAACCCTCTGCATCGGATTCTTTCGACTGTGTTTTTATTCTTTACAATTACTAACCTATTTAAAAATTGTCTTCTTATACCACAGTAAGTTAATGAAATTCTCTGCCTCATGAGGGATAGGCAATTAACGTACCCAGATGCTTATGATGCTGCCGATAGGATAATGGACTTCAACTTCTACAACAATTTCAAGGATAGGTACGCTAAACTCTGTAAGATATCTGATTTTGGTGGCCCGAGATTTGATCAGTTAGTTTCTACGTTCCAATAGGATGAAGAAGCGATTAAATATGTTAGAAGGAAGAGACCATATCCACACGGCAAGAGCTGGACCAAGGCAAAGAGAATCCTTGCAGTCATGAACGTGGATGTCACCTATTTTCTCACTGTTGAGATACTACTATACCAGGGAAAGATTAAGGTTTATGATTGCAACTTACCTGTGTTCAGCGAGAAGACATTTTAACCCACATGCAGCCACTCTTCAAGTTGTTGCCCAAGTTATTGACGCAGAGTAAGTTGATGGATCATTTGACGGCTGAAGTCTTCGTGAAGGAATCATGGGTTTTTGAAGGCCAAAATAAGAACATCCAGCTCCCAAAAACTACAACTGGTGCAGCGTGCGGGCCATACTCGCTTGCATACATCGAGTATTTGCTGATCGACACACAAATGACCGGTGTGTGTGACACCATTGTAGAAAAGATGCAATGAGTCTGGGCATATGGGGTACTAACTAAATGGTAGGAGCCCGTGTATAAAAAGAACATGTACAAAAACAGAGACGAACACGATAACAAATTTTTATTTCAAGCCAATTCACTATACATATAGGGGTAATAATTTTTATGTCTGGCAAAGTTGAATTTTTATAATACAACAGATTTTATATCTGTCGTAACAGATATAGTACCTGTTGTGACAGATTGATTATCTGTTGGAATAGGTTGATCATCTGTTGCGTTATGCAGATGTTCCCCGTCTGTCTGTCGCAACAGATTTATGATCTGTTGCAATATATAACTTATCTGGTGCAACTGATCGGTAATCTGTTGGATCAAATCAAAAAAGTAGAAAGACTTGTTATATAATTTCCAGCAGATGACCTACGTGTTGCATCTCATGTTGCAATATATGTCTAAATCTGTCTGATCAGATATGTCGTCTGTTGCAGCAAATGTATTATCTGTTGCAATATTTGAATCTAGTACTCCATTTTAATTAACATGTTCAAAACTCAGAATTAATTGAATTCATAGACAGAATAAAATAAATCAAAGCCTTTGGAAATTACATGAAATAACTCAACAAATATATTAAATGTAAAAAAAATTATTATGGGTACAAACGATCTACTCTACAAATAAATCAACAAGTTAAACCAAGGAGGATAGGTTATTACATTGACGGACTCAAGCTATAAAATCAATATGGACAAGTTGTTCTTTATCTAGTGCTATGGAATTCGGTTTTGGTCATCATGGATCTTTAACATCGGTTGCGTATGGCTTCTGAGCTTTCGCTTCTCCATATTTCCATAAAAGAGCAGCATATCTTTTGCGGAGTAATCCGGCATCAAGTCCATCATTTGGCACTTGTAATCCATCGCTCAAATACTAGACATAGGCGGCAACAAAAAGACCGCAATCCCTGCGTTGTAAAAAAATAGATAATCTATATCTTGCAGTTCATGCAAGCGTTGTGAAATTTGTGAAATAAAACTAAATCATGACACTTAAACTTACAGGCTACCAATGGTTTTTTGAGCGATTCCATCAACATATTGTACATCAAATGGATTAGCCATTTTATCCCGGTATGCTTCAATCGTCGACCAATCAGTACGAACCTTTTGATCCAAAAAGTCACTCATATCAAGGTAAGTAGGCAATATTTTGGCCAGCTTTTGTATCTCATACGACGGCTCGGAACGTCTCCTTCGCGACATCGAGTCATAAACTCGGATGCGCCTCTCTTTTAGAACGACGACAGCCAACACCCAATGGAATTCATCACCACAATTAATTAGGATGTACACTTCATCGACCAAATGCCAAGGTAAGCCAGACGGAATGCTAAAACCTTTGATGATGTTGATTAAGCATTCCTTATTTCGGAAAACTTTCGGCTGCTGTTGACAATACCTATCATAGGCATTATTGATGTAAACTTTATACAAATAATTTCCTGTTGTGTATCTGTATTGTTCTTGTATTTGAAACTTGGCCTTCTTTCAGAGGTAGTAAAAAATGACATCGATGTGTTTCATATATTATCAAATATTTTGGATTACATGACGAAAAAATCAATACGCAGTTGCAATTAAATAAAGTATTAATTAATAGTAATATGTATGGTATTTAAACCTCATCATTCCAGCAAGTTTGGGGTTGTGACATCAAATAGAACCAATTCTTCATTATGGGATGTGCAACAACAAAGTCGAACATATCAAAATCAAGACTCGATTCATTCACTTTTTAGTGCTCGTCATTTTATTTTCTACATGATGATTTATATGTGTTAATGTCAAGTTCTTACAACAAGAATTGTATAAACCAATATCCATAAAATTGATTTATGTACCTGCCGGCATGATGCTTTAACAGCCCATCGGCAATCCATTCTGAATAGTCGTTGATCAACTGTGTTAGTTTTTTTGAAGCATCATCCGAGATGTTGAACCCTTCAAACGGGTAATTCTTCCATTATCCCAAACTGACAGGCTCCACTTTTCTTCATCTTTGGAAGAAGTTGATGAATTATCAACTATCACATTATGCTCTTCGGCAGTAGTTGTGACATCCACCTGGAAAGCCAGAATTGTCAATACTAAGTAGAGATATACAACAGATTTTTCATCTGTTACAACAGATGAGTCTTATGTTGTATCAGATGGATTATCTATTTGGACAAATTCGAATAGGTAAATCAGAGCAGTACGATAATTTTGAATAGATGACCCATATATTGCAACATAAGACTCATCTGTTGAAATAGATAACGAATCTTATGCAACAGGTTAAACAACAGTTACAATAGATGTATATATATGTTTGATAATTTTTAGCAGATGTATCATCTGTTGAAACAGATATGTACCTGTTTATTTTTTAGAACAGATGATGTACATTCGCCTTCTTCAGCTCATGCTGCTCTTCTGTGGCCCTTGCACACTGAACATCGATGCAAGACAAAGACAAAGGCATTGCAATCTTACTTTTTTTTATGATTGATGATGCCTTGGAAGTGTCTTTCCTTCTCCTCTTAGCCGCCTTGATCTATAGTGGAGTGTCTGGATATGAAATCCTCTTTGATGGAATGACACCCCTCTTAGATGTCATTTTCTTTACAGAAGCAGTTAGTGCATTAATAGCATTAATCACTCCATCGTGTTTTGCTTTGCAGTGTTGACATTTGCATGAAGAACATTCGCTAGATGCGGCAAAATCTGGAGAAAAATCTATACACCCATTATGATCATAATCATAATGGCTTGTTGTTTCAAAAACTGTAAGAGGAGCATCATTAGCCCCACCCTCCAAAATTATTTTTCTTGTGATGGTTATTGCTCCAAACAATTTCATTTTTATTACATCAACGACCTTAGGGTCTAATAAAGTTTGCACAGACTACAAAGTAAGAAAAGATGGCATCTTCAACTCTCGGTTGGTCGGAACAAGCCACGGATGGACAATCTAAAATAAATTGGTACATATATTAAGAATGATGATGAAATCATTTAATCATTAATTAAGACAAAAACTTTATTATAATTGGACTTACTGCTTCCTTGGGGGGATTGAAAAGATAAAAAAACTTTGTATTTTTATCGGTTTTGACCGACAACCATCACAGAATTCTTGGACAGAAAACTTCTACCTGGTAGTTCACTTGTTGTCTCAAATAAGGAATGGCTTCAAATGCCCAAGCCTATAACATAACGCCAATCAAAAGCATTATTGAATAAAAAAATGATGAATCATATCATGATAAAAGAAATATTTACCATGAAGGCCCATGAAAAACCATATAAGTTGACTATTTTTGGCGTTAACGGAGTCGAAAAATATTCGATAGTCATTTTGAAGCTTTCATTCCCCCATGGATAGCTGTTAAACACCTCAAGATCCTCGGAGATCCTTATTAAACCGAGGCTTATGTTGTTGTTAACATCTCTCGCCCAAAGAGCATTATGTACAAACCAAACCAAGCACAATGATTGTTTGTGCCTCTTTGAAAGTCCTTTACCTTTCAACGCTTCAATCAGATTTTTGTTTTTGAAGCTTGGACCAACAATGGACACCAAGTCATCACGATCACTCGACTTAACTTTTCCTTTTTGGGGTGTGCGAGGTGCTTTTTTTTGGGTCAGAGTATGTATAACTTGAGAAGGAAAAGGAGGATAATATTTTAGTCCGGTAACTATGGCAAACTCCTCCCAACCAAAACAAACAGGCATGCCACAGTAATTTATCCACACCTCATCCATCTTATCTTTGTTTTCATACATAAACCTACACTTGAGAAGATCATATACCATTTTTATCTGGAAACGGGCATTGTTGTCCTCCGGCAAATAAGATATTAACCAAAGCAGCTTTCCCTGAAATAAGAATCCAATTTTTATTCTCGAAGTATTTTTCTGAAGGCGTCGAAAGATTTTCCCATGACTGACTTAACCACAAGATCACCCATTAAATCTGTGGCACCATCGCACTGCATTCTCATAGGATAACAATCAATGCTTAAGGTTTTGACTAACTCTTCGGTGGAAGGGCTATTAGCATTAGGATCATCTCTTTTGAAAGATTCCTCCTCCCCGTATTCATTATCTTCTGCTTCTGATTGAGATAACCTTGTAAAGCAAGCTCATAGAGTGGTGGATGTAGCTGAGCTGCTGTACTTGTTCCTTTACTTGGACTTGATTCGATTTCTTTTCTTTGGGGAGCCATGTTATCTTAAATTAATAGGAACATAACATAGATTATAATTGATTAATGCATAACAGTAATATAACAGTTCCAACAGACAACTAATCTGTTGCACCAGGTATGTTATCTATTGCAACATATAACCAACCTGTTGCAATGGATGAATAATCTGTGGAAACCATAAAAATAACACTATCTGTTGCATCTGGTATTTTATCTGATGCAACACATAACTGACCCATTGCAACGGATGAGTAATCTATTGGAAACCATAAAAATAGATCACTTGCACCAGGTATTTTATCTGTTGCAACATATAACCAATCTATTGCAACGGATAAGTAAATCGTTAGAAAGAATAAAAATGGATCACTAATCTGTTGCACCAGGTATTTTATCTGTTGCAACATATAACCGACCTGTTGCAATGGATGAGTAAACCGTTGGAAAGAATAAAAATAGTCCTAATCTGTTGCAAAATAAAGAGTAAATCAATGGAAAGAATAAAAATAGATCACTAATCAGTTATCTATTGGATCAATATTGTTTAGATTTCTTCCAAACAGAAGATTCATCTGTCGCAACAGATGAATGATCTGTTAGATTGTTCACCTATTGCATCAAATTTTCATCTGTTGCATCATATATTTTATCTATTACATCAGATGTTTCAACTATTGCAATACCATTTCTACCAAGACAAACGATAAATCAACCCAACAATACCAACACATCACACACACACATACACTAAGAACATCAACTGTGACCAAAAATCACCGACAAATTCGAATCAACAGTACGACAACAACAAGAAGAAATGCAGAAATGCCAGAAATTAAGGTTTTATTCAGTCCACATTTCAATACCAGAAGAGTAGTTGGCTCAAGTTTCTCTGTTTCTTCATAATTTGTTACCTGTGAAAAATGAAATGGAAGGACAAAAAAGTCAAAGTTGTTGTCGCCAGGAAAGTATTCACATCATTGATGGTTGAAAGTCGAAAAGAAACTAGCCCGACTATTTATCGCCAGAGGTTGAAGGGAGAAATTTTATAGAACTGTTGGTTGGGAGAGAGTTGAGAGAAGCTGGAGAGAGAGGAGCGAGTGGTTGATTTGGATTAAAGAGGGGTGTGGGTTGGGTTGATTTATATTTTTGAAAAGATTAGAAAGTTTTAAAAATATTAGTCAAGTCCACAATTAACTTAATCAAGTATTCTAATGATGTTTGACCCTATCTGTTGGTCAATATCACCAATCCTTCATTCAAGACTTAAAAGACACCTTTTCTTTAATTTTCTCGAGTGACTTAGCCAAATTACTATAAAAGATGCTCGTAAAAAAAATTAAGTGGACCTCATATAAGATGTCAAGTTAATTTTAAACATCAAGCGTTAATTTATTATTTTTATACCTATCTTACCTTTTTTATTAAATATTATTAATTTTTTAATACTTAAATGACTTACAATAATTAATTAGGGGTGATATTTAGTAAAATCATGGTTGAAGTAATTGAAGCAGATATATCATAAACGTCTATTTTACTTTTTAAATTAAATATTATTAATTTTTTAATACATGAATACCTTATAATAATTAATCTGGGACGATATAGTAAAATCACATTTGAAGCAGCTAAAGCAGATATGTCATAAATATTTATTTTACCTTTTTTTAATTAAATATTAATAATTTTTTAATACCTAAATGACTTATAATAATTAATTAGGGGTGATATAGTAAAATCATGAATTGAATATTATTAATTTGTTAATATATGAATAATCTATAATAATTAATTAGAGGTGATATAGTAAAATTACGGTTGAAACAAACCTATCATAAATGTTTATTTTATATTTTAGTTAAATATTATTAATTTTTTAATATATAAATAACATATAATAATTAATTAGAGGTGATATAGTAAAATTACAGAGTAGTAAAAATTTGAATGCAAAATATAGTGAAGAAATTATTTACTTTCAAGAGAGAAATAAAAAAATATCAAATATTAATTATACATTTTAATAAGTATGGGTCCCACCATATTCAATAGAACTTAGGCATTATTGTAATAAATAGAAAAGGGAGGACTTTTATTTAAGGTTATGGTTGTAATTAAATGAAAATGGGTGGGTTTTTTCTTTAAAATTGTTGCTAAGGTTCAACAAGTAAAGCATTAAAGATAATATAGAAAAGAAAGTTAATTCTACAAAAAGGTCATTATATTCTTAATCTTTTTATTAATACATTTAAGCTACCATGTTGAAACCAATGCTTCTATATAATAGAAAAGAAATATACTAGATAGGTATGCTCATGCGTTGCACGGGCCCAACGATGGAAGTCTATGTATTCTTCATACGTTTGCCTCAAACGATGAATATAAATAACAAAAATTCACAATTTAATAGATGGGTTAAACTACTTGAAGCTGAATTATGTTGTTAAATTGTGAAATTGCTAAAATGACATTTTTACTCTTGATTGTCATTCAACTCATCTTTTTATGTAATAAAATAAAATATAATAAAATTAGTTTAGTATGTGTTCACGATACGTATGAATGTATTTATGTCCATCCAATTTTAAAGTCTAATTTATGCATCTAAGAGGTTAAAACATGTTCATGATATATATGAATATATACGTGCGCAGTTGTATACACATGTATCTAAATGTTTACTTTGTTGGATACATGAAATTAAAGAATTTAATATTTAAATGATAATAATAAAATCAAATTAATCAAATTATATGACCAAGATATATATGTTTCTGTCTTATATTAATGAAATTAATGAATTTATTATTCTAAAGAGTAATAAAATGAAATTAATCAAACACAAATACATTACTTGATTTTCGTCTTGTATTAAAGAATTTGATTAATTTAAATTTTCAAAATTAGTTGGCCGTGGATCAGAACTCACAATATATCCGGCTCTCTATAATGTATCCACCTACCTTTTAATGAAATTCTATATAATATCGTAAAGTTGTCAGAGAAAAAGTAATTAGCTTCTACTATTATAAAATTTGTTCAAGTTGCTAAAAAATTATTTACATCCTCAAATTTACTTTAAAAATTAACGTTTTCTCGATTTGAATAGTAGATACTTTCTCTTTTTTATGGTAACCTTTTAGAAATGTTTATTTGCCCTTACATTGCCAATCTTTTTCTTTTTTACTTCTTCAAATCATAATTTTTTAAAAAAAATTTAGATAACAAATTTCTACAAGAAAAAATAAGCATTATTGGTTAGACAAAAAAGAAAAATGAGAAATAGTAACTTAAGTGCATACATTATTGACATTTAATAATAAAATGAATAAACAAAATTTAAAATAAAAATTTATTAATAATAATATAACTTTAATATCTATTTATAGAAGTAAAAATCATAGACTTATAGTTTTATAGATATATTTTAATATAAGTAATAAAAATAATTAATAAAAAATACTGGTATATTTTATAATAAATTCCTAAAAGATCATCCCTTTAGATTGTAATTAAATTATAATTTAGAAATAATAATTAATGATAAAACTCATTTATCTATATAGAAAATTAAGAATAAGATTTTATAACAAATTCTTAAAAGATCATCCATTTATATTGTAATTAAATTATAATTTAGAAATAATAATTAATGACAAAACTCGTTTATCTATATAAACAATTAAGAATAAAAGATAAGTAAAACTTAAATATACATATATACTTAATACATGTAATATTTAAATAATATCATAAAAAATAGCATTAAGTTTTGTAATAAGTTCCTAAAAATTGTTCTACTTATAATGTTAATAAAAAACTTAAATATACATATATACTTAATACATGTAATATTTAAATAATATCATAAAAAATAGCATTAAGTTTTGTAATAAGTTCCTAAAAATTGTGCTACTTATAATGTTAATAAACTTAAGCAAAAATCCATAAATATCTAGAAATGGTGAAAGAGAGCAAAGAGATGGGCTTCTAGAATTGTATTGAGTATTAGCGTAAAATGACTATATTGCCCTTGATCGTCCTCTAACTCACTCTTCTATATAACTAGATAGGTATGCCCGTGCGTATAGTAGAATAAAATAAAAATGTAATAGCAAGGGACTATTCCGTTTGGTTGGATCAGCTGATGAAAATGAGTTCAAATGTATGTTTTATACAATCATGGAAATAACATACTACCGGATGCTCACATTTACATATGATAGTGATTGTTGGCTATTTAGGGGCCGTTTGGTTTGCAAATAATCCCAGGATAAAATAATAATCCTAGGATAAAAAATTTTATCCCTTGTTTGGTTGTAAATATTTGAGATATCTTATCCCGACACTAATAATTAGTCCTGAAATAAATTATCCACCCAAATGGTGGGATAACAATCCCGAAATTATTTTTCTTTGGTATAAAATTATACAAGGACAAAAATACCCTCTTGAGATTGTTATATATAATTAAATATAATTAACATAATTTAACATAATATATTATAATTAAATATATTAACATAATATATATATATAATTAAACATAATTAACGTATATATATTTATAATATTATACGTTTGGTTATAATATATATATATATATATATTATATTTATAAATAATAAATTATGTTTAATTAGCGTATAATATATTCATTAATTATGAATATAATATAATATTACATTATATATAACGTATAATATTATGAATATATTATGAATATATATACGTTAATTATGTTTAATTATATATATTATGTTAATATATTTAATTATAATATATTATGTTGAATTATGTTAATTATGTTTAATTATATATAATTTAATTATATATAACGTAATATATTCTCTCACACACATAAATTACGTTTAATTAACGTATAATATATTCATAAATAAATAAACTTTGAACAGTTTATCGTTCAAAATGGTTGTAAAATATATAAATTATGTTTATTTATACATTTTAATTTCTCTAAAAAATAATTAAAAAATTTAAAAATGAATATTTAAAGCTTAAAACGAAATATATATATATATATATATATATATATATATATACATAAAGTTAAATAAGATAGAGGGTATTTTGGTAATCAATCAATTTATTCCTGGAAATTATACCATGCATATTACTTTGAATATAACAAACCAAACACTCAATAAAAAATAATCCCAACATAACTAATCCCAGTATAACTTATTCTATCACAACTTATCCCAGCATAACTAATCCCGGTATAACCTATTTTCAAACCAAACAACCCCTTACATCGCTAGAGATAATATTTATAAATTCTACAATAGGAGATGTAGTTGTTGCTGTGAAACTGCCTATGATGAAAACCAAATGTCAAAGCCAATACCTACCACCTGTGAAAAAACCCAATATCAGTGTTTTCAGTGTCCGCAAACGTCAATTTAAAATCAAAGGCTCATTTAAAGGATAAGTAATTGCAAGCCAATAATTTTCCCAGTCGCAATTCACACTGGTCGGCCCACGTGGATGCATAAAGAAACTGTACCTGGGACAATGACAGCAGGAGCATTTCACACTAGTCGGCCCACGTGGATGCATAAGTAATGTATGGCAGCCTCACATAACACTTAAGCGGCTTTGATCCAAACAACTGCCACACAAACTTGAAAAGAATAAAGATAAAATGAGAAGAAAAAGGGTAATGACGCGATCACACCTAGTCGGTTGATACATAAAATGGAACTTCCCATCATGACCTGTCAATGATTTAACGATATAATATGATACAAGAGGTAACAACAATCCAAACAAGCTGTTACAGACTATAATGGATGACAAAGAATTCATCAGTTTGGATTGGTTAAAAGGAAACTTTATTCCATAAGTGGTTCTAATTTCCATAGCTCTCCAAATACAGATGCTTCAAATCGAGTAGTAGCATTAGACATAACGAAAATTGGATCATGAACGCATTAAAGACGAAACTATAACAAAAGAATTAAGAATACACTGAGTTATTGCAACATAATATATTGATAAAGAAGTAACAACTGAGTACCTGCAAGATATGTAATGGCGTTGGACAATGCTAATGCAGTGGAAACCCCCTTGCTTCCTCCGATCACATTTTCCCCGAGCAACAACTTTGCAAATCTTTCTTTCATGGTTTTGACATCTGAAAATTGTGTTGTATATAAATAGGTTTTTCTTTCACATAAAAATGTTGAGGGCTTGAAGAGAAATTTCCATTATAACAGAATGATCTAAAAGCATTTTTGCCAGATATCATCATATAAGGAATCTGTAACACCTCTGCTAGTGGTATTTTCATTGTCACAGGACTAACTGTTCAGTATGCAGCTTTCGAGGCAATCATACGTTGCAACTCCTGAAAGTTGCATTTCTTAAATTTAGTTGGATGCTGATTAAAAAGGGCTTAATTTCATGTTTGAAAAACTATATCATTTTGTTTCATTTTATATGACGGTGTTTGACTGACGACAAAGTATAATAAAGAAAGACTTTTGGCATGCATATTGGTTATAAGGCTGTCAAAAATAAATTGTGCAAAATAGTACTACAAACTGATGTGGTAATGGCAAAGAAACGACACAATGTTGATGAAAACGCATATATATATATATATATATA
>NC_061115.1:103502092-103502670 GCF_002878395.1 Capsicum annuum | reverse complement strand
ATCTACATATACTAATATGAAATGTTAGTTTAGAATTTCTAGTTCTATTATTATTTCTTTTAGGATATACATTAACTAAATGGTCGATGCTTCCACAAGTATAGCATTCTAATTTGTTTTTATAATTTCTATCATTTCTATATTTCCTAACATGTCTATCTCTATTTATCCATGGTTTTTTAGCTTTTGATTTTCTTAAGAAGTATTGTTTATGACTATATGGTTTTTGATTATGTTTCTTCTTATATTTTCTGTATTGTTTCTGATCGTAATTTGGGTTGTATAGATAACAGATTTACAGAAATTCATTTCATTTCTTTTTAATTGTTTTTGTATTTGTATGTTTGTACATTTTTCTGTTAATATATTCATTATATGTTGTGTTCTATGTCCTATTGTCCATTTTAAATTTGGGTTGGCTACTACTCCCTCTCTTTTATACCATCTATCTTCTATTTCTCTTCCTAAGGCTCCAGGTAATTTATTGAATAATTTTTTGCCTAATTCTTCATTAAAAGTATTTCCGCTGACGGTGCAATAATAAAAATAGTCTTGTAGGAATTTCTTTATATATACCC
>NC_061115.1:103499750-103501992 GCF_002878395.1 Capsicum annuum | reverse complement strand
AGAATTTCGAGGAGTGTCGAAGCCGAGGAATTTCAAATCAATCGAGCCATCAGGGTGTTGAATAACTCGTTGGATTTGAGATCTTTCGGGATATGAACGAATAGGCTGTGTAATAGCATCAAAGTGCCATTCATTATTATGGATGACTTCCTCCCAAACCAAGGGTTTAGGTACAAAGACATTGGACCTGTCTTTATTGGCCTCCATAAGGGTGGTGACACCCCTAGGGCTAGTGAATCTAGCCTGGGGTGCTAAAGTTGCACCCATTAGGCGATAGTATACTCTGTATATTATCGCAATTTCTCTAGTATTATCCTTACTATTCATGTTTTTTGTTTTAACATTAAGTGTTAAAACATCCATGATGTTAGGATCATTAATATCGACTGAGAAATTAGGGTAACAATTAAAGTATACCGGGCCGTCGGCGAGGTTACTTTGAATGACTCCTAAGAGAGAATCGTCAAAATTTAATAGACGAGCATCTCTTAGTATAGCACAGACGGGGATGTCTAGACCTTGCCTAAAGAGTGGCTTAATAGCCACCTGAACAAGCCCTATATGCAGATAATGAAACTGACTTTTGAAGCGGTTAATAGCGAGATCATTTAAAAGTTGAATAATTTCTAAAGAATTATTGATAGCAACAGTAGACTCAGAGGTCTTAATATTATGTTTTTTGAAAAAACTGAATTTTCCAATTTGATAAATCGTACTGAAGGACTCTTCTGGAATACTCCAGTTTTGAAGATTATTCTCGATATTAGCAATCTGAGTTGCTTTGGAAGAAAGGTTAATAGTATTTTTGGTATGAATGTTTGGATTCATATTAGAAAATACTGTCTAGAGACTGACTGGGAAACGAAGATTTCATATAAGGAAACATAAACAATTGTCAAGAATGGCACAACCTATAAAAGATTAAGGCAATATATCAACGGCTTATGGGATCTGGTCTAGTCTTAATGGCTTTACGACAGACTTATCTTAAGGGTTATCTTAGTGACGGGACTACCAATAGGGTCGAGTGCTTACCTTAGCTGAGACCACACTTTCAGGCTGACCAACGTCTAAGACCGGAGATTAATCGGTTCCTTCAAACACTTAAGAAAAGTTGAATACCCCATACTAAAAACAGAACCCATTAAGACAAGATATATCAAATTAATCTATCTAAGGTATAGTCATAGTTGAGAATGGTAGATGCAAACTATTATGAAAATTGTTTTCCCATGCTCTAGACAGATTATATACTTAGCTGCTCATGCTAGGTATACAATCTGCCAACATGGCTCTGATACCAGAAAACGGATCGTGAGTATTAACCTTAAATGATCGTGAGTATTAACCTTAAAACTTTAGAATTTAAGCAGTATGAAATAGAGAAAAGATTTAAAACTTACAAGTTTATTCCAACGAAAATGAAAACATTACAAGAGGGCTTTTACAAGAGATAGGGCAATGGAGAATTTCTAGAATGGAAAATTATCTCATGCCTTCTCCTAGTGTACAAGCTGTCTTAAATAGACAGAGAAATCTTAGGTAATGTATCTCGTACATACAAGTGTAAGGTTTAGATGTAATCTCTAAAAGTACATTCCTTGCTGGAGAGTGTGGTTGTCTTTAGAAAAGTTGATTGAACATCTTCTGTCTTTTCTCTTTTGGAAAAGCATGAGATTCCTTTAGCTTGCGGTTGCCTTTAGAAAAGCTGATTGAACATCTTTTGTCTCTTCTCTTTTGGAAAAGCATGAGATTCTTTTGGCTTTTTAGAAAAGCATGCGGGTTTATGGGTCTAGTAGATTCCCACTAGGAACAGTAGAATGCCCTTTCAAAAATAATTCCAGTTCTTTGAACCTCTATTTTTGAAGGGGTCTTTTCTTAGTTCTTAGTAGGGGTCCATGTAAGCCCTGGCAATTCCTTTAGGGGTTAACATATCCCCGTTGTTGTTGTCACTACTGCTAGTGGAAGAAGCTTCGTCCAGGAGCTGCAAGACTTCATTAGTGACATCTTGGCTTTCGAGATCGTCTAGAGCCTTTTTTAATCTTTCTTTGAGCGCCTGTTTATTCTTTGAGACGCTTGCTGAAGATACTGGTGATTTGTTTTTGTTGGGAGTTTTAGGAGCTGCTGGCTTAGGAGTCCAGCCTTTAACCTTTATCTCTTTGGACAAATAAGTAATACGGTCTTGTTCTCCTTTGGTAAAATTCCAGGAGATAATATAAGATACACGCTTCTTAATAAAAAA
>NC_061115.1:103493498-103496750 GCF_002878395.1 Capsicum annuum | reverse complement strand
TTTTTTGGTGCTTATTATCCTATGTTTGTAATATTTTAGCATATATAGCCGATATTTTTGCTTTGCTCAAAGAATATAAGAATAAAGAAGGTTACAAAGAAGCTGTTCGTACTCTATTTGCTAAATTTTAAAAATATTTTTTTCTGATTCCCGCTATTTACTTGGTTGGTGCTATGCTAAATCCATGTATGAAATGTACTACTATGTGCCACTTTAGTACTCTTTTTTCTTCTAACTTAGAGATAAATACTAACAATGATTCTGATGATGAAGAACAAGAACAACCAAATTTATATACGGCTATGAGTGATGCGAACATTTACAAAGATAAATGATATAACTATTATGCTGATTTACTTGATTTAGCTATACCGATAAATATCACTCCAACTGTCGCGTCTCATCCTCCCGAGGAGCCATCATCTTCTAAAAGGCCGGCACATAATGGTTTTCCTGATTAATTTTATGATTTAAATATTTGGAACAGTTTTAAGGAGAAAACTTACATAACAAATTCTCGAGAAAAGCTTAAGTATTATCTTTGATCGCCGATAGAGGATCATAGATGATGGATCAAGGCGTTAGATTAGTGGAAGAATAATGAAACATAATTTCTGTGCTTTCAAGATTAGCTAGAGATATATTGAATGTTTCAATGTCAACTATTGAATCAAAGAGCACTTTTAGTCAGGGACGACAATAGCTTGGAGACAACCGACACTTATTGAAAGCAATGCTATGAATGTTCTAGTTTGCCTTAGAGATTAGATTAGAGCGGAACTGTAATACCCCGAAAAATCTAAATCAAAATTAGCGCCATGTTTCAATCTCATGAATAGTATATAATGGTTATTTTATAGTTTTATGAGTAATTTATATGTATATTAAGGCTTCAAATAACTCCCAGCTATCAGACAAATCAAAACATTCCTTACCGATTGAATTCTTGGGAAGGATATTGTTTTAGCTACCATCAAATGAGTATATATCTCATTATAATACGAATTTCTTATCTAATAACCTACCAAAACATAGGTAATTGAATTATCTTTCCAACGATACCAATTTCACCCAAATCCACTATCGGAGCAAAAAGTTATACCCATTTTACTTCGGCATGTCCGCCTGACAAATGAGTGACGACATGAGCTGACGACTTATCACAAGTCTGATGACTTATCAGCCCATGTCGTCAGGCTTAGATAGAAACCCAAAAAGTTCATCTTCCAGGGGATGACCTGGGCTGACGGGCTATCACAGATCTGACGGCTTATCAGCCTTGGTCGTCAGCTGATAATTTCAGCAAATGGGAAGTAATTTTGTAGGGGTATTTTGGTCATTTTCCCTCACTCTAAACCTTACCCCCATGACATAAAATACCAAAAACACGTACTTACTATTGGTATTTAGTTTAAAAATCTCTTAACCCTCTTTGTTCCTAAGAACAAACTAGGGGTTTCTTCTCAATTAACTTTAAGACCCCATCACACTCTTCATAAGATATTCAAGAATTAAGATTCCCAATCAAAGAACATTTAAGAAAGGTCAATTTTCTTTCAAGATTCAATCCCTAAGGTATGCGTAGTGTTCATTCATGGATTCCTTTCATCCATGAAGTCCAAGAACCCTCTTTTAAATTCTATATTATGTTATTTATGTGGTGAATGGATTATGTTCATGTTGTTGATGTTGAATGATTCCCAAGTTTGAATCTTTATGTGTTTTTTATGAATCATATGAGTTGGAAATATGTTATTTTGGTTGTTCATCATGAATAATTTGTTGATTACACCTATGCCTAAGTTGTGTATGTAATGTGTTTGATAAAGTGCCTAAAAGACTAGAAGTCATGTATTATAGTTGAATTGTGACCTAAATGACAAATGCATGCTACACCCTTATGAAAATAATGACTTTTATGATATTGTTATGCATCATGATTGTTGATGAAATGTTCATGGAACTAGATTGATGGACTTATGACATGTTGTTATGTACGTTCCCTTCCATGTATAAGACTTTGGGAACTATGTGTAGTATGAAAACCCCAAATTATGGTATTTTGAATTATAAATATTGGTCATGTGTTCAAGCAAAGCAAAGTCATGTTTTGTCAGTTTCCTTCCATCGAGTCCTGGGGGTACTCGTATCTGACAATTTAGCTGTGTGCCCAGAGCCATGTCATGTTTCATGATACTCTCAGTCAAGCCATGATCCATAGAACTCAGTCAACTATGTGACTCAGGAAATATCAAAAATCTCAGTAGTTCAGTAATCTTAGTGATTTCAGTTTTCCAAGTAAAATCTCAGTAACTACAGTATTCTCAGTCAGTCCTCAGACATCAATATATTCCGTCAGTCAACGAAACTTAGTAAACTCAGTTTACCTTTGCTGAACTATATCACTAGTATCACTTTAGTTAATTAGTTCAGTTTAGTTAATGAGTTTAGCTCAATTAATCAGGTCAGTGTCTTTCATATGGGAGTAGGATTCAGGACCGAGAGAGCCTAGGGATGGGGACTCACCCACTAGATAGGACTGAGATCCCTAGAACCAATTCCAAATTTCCAGAACTACGTAGCTAGAATAGGTATGAGATGTCACCTGTTAGATAGGACTGACATACTCAGGGATCACCCTTTAGCACATTTAAATGTATAGGACTGATCCCAGGGGTCACCCGCTAGATTAGGACTGACTCCACAGCAGTTGTCTTTACCAGTGGTGCGGTACTGATACCCTTCTAACTGGGGTTATAGAATAGACCCAGACTAACTAGAAAGAGGCATGTCGGTTAGATGAATACATCCCACAATTTTAGTTAAGAAATAAAAACTATCAGATACAGTCAACTCAGTCTCAGTAAAAGAACCTAGATAGTTCCTCAGATTTTAGGACTGTCAGATACAGTCAATCTTTATCATTATAAATAGACTTCGGGATCACCCATTAGATAGGACTGATCTCAACTATGGTCAATCAGTATTAGTATAATCATATTCAGAGATTACCCGCTAGGTAGGACTGATCTCGAACTAAGTCAAATAATCTTTATTACCAGTATCATCAAGTATCATCAAATTTAGAGATCACCCACTAGATAGAACTGATCTTAGTTTAGTTACTCAGATATAGTACGAAACTCAACTAGTTCCATTAGATTTAGGACTGTCAGATACAGTCACTCATGTTATAAGTTATGTCAGTTATCAAAACTTATGTTATCAGTATTCACATTAGAACTGTTATGC
>NC_061115.1:103463944-103490498 GCF_002878395.1 Capsicum annuum | reverse complement strand
TTTAATCCGGCATGTCCGCTTGGCAAATGAGTGACGACATGAGCTGATGACTTATCACAAGTCTGATGGCTTATCAGCCCATGTCGTCAGGCTTAGAAACCTAAAAATTTCAGCTCCCAGGTGATGACCTGGGCTAATAGTCTATCACAGATCTGACGGTTTATCAGCCTTGGTCGTCAGCTAATAATTTCAGCAACTGAAAAGTAATTTCGTAGGGGTATTTTGTTCTTTTTCCCTCACCCTAAACCTTACCCCCATGACATAAAACACCAAAAATATGTATTTAGCTACTGTTATTTAGTTTTAAAAGCTCTTAACCCTCTTTTTTCCTAAGAACAAACTTAGGGTTTCTTCTCAATTAACTTTAAGACCCTATCACACTCTCCACAAGATATTCAAGAATTAGGATTCCCAATCGAAGAATATTCTAGAAAGGTCAATTTGCTTTCAAGATTCAATCCCTAATCCCTAAGGTATGCGTAGTGTTCATTCATGGATTCCTTTCATCCATTAAGTCCAAGAACCCTCTTTCAAATTCTATATTCTGTTATTTATATGGTGAATGGATTATGTTCATGTTGTTGATGTTGAATGATTCCCAAGTTTGAATCTTTATGTGTTTTTTATGAATCATATGAGTTGGAAATATGTTATTTTGGTTGTTCATCATGAATAATTTGTTGATTACACCTATGCCTAAGTTGTGCATGTAAGGTGTTTGATAAAGTGCCTAAAAGACTAGAAGTCATGTATTATAGTTGAATTGTGACCTAAATGACAAATGCATACTACACCCTTATGAAAATAATGACTTCTATGATATTGTTATGCATCATGATTGTTGATGGAATATTCATGAAACTAGATTGATGGACTTATGGCATGTTTTTATGTGTGTTCCCTTACATGTATAAGACTTTGAGAACTATGTGTAGTAAGAAATTCCCAACTTATGGTATTTTGAATTATGAATATTGGCCATGTAATCAAGAAGAGCAAATTCATGTTTTATCAGTTTCCTTCCATCAAGCCTTGGGGGTACTTATACCCGATAATTTAGCTGTGTACCTAAAGCCATGTCATGTTTCACAATACTCTCTGTCGGGCCATGTCCATATGACTCAGTCAACCAAGTGACTCAGGAAATCTCAGTAGTTCAGTAATCTCCGTGATTTCAATATTCCAAGTAAAATCTCAGTAACTACAGTACTCTCAGTCAGTCCTCAGACATCAGTACATTCTGTCAGTCAATGGAACTCAGTAAACTTAATTTAGCTCCACTAAACTATACCACTAGTATCAGTTTAGTTCAGTTAATCAATTTAATTTAGTTAATCAATTCAACTCAATTAATCAGTTCAGTGTCTTTCAGATGGGAGTAGGATTTAACATGGAGCGAGTTTAGGAATGGGTACTCACCCTCTAGATAGGACTGAGATCCCTAGAAGAAATCCCAAAGTTTCAAAACTATGTAGCTAGCATAGGTACAAGATGTCACCCGTTAGATAGGACTAGCATACTCAGGGATCACCCATTAGCATATTTAAATGTATAGGATTGATCCCAGGGGTCACCTGCTAGATTAGGACTTACTCCATAACAGGTGTCTGTACCAGTGGTGCGGTACTGATACCCTTCCAACTGGGTTATAGGTTGGACCCTAGACTAGCTAGAAAGAGGCATGTCGGTTAGATGAATACATCCCATAATTTCAGTTATGAAATCAGGACTGCCAGATACAATCAACTCAGTCTCAGTAAAAAAAATCAGATAGTTCCTTAGATTGTAGGACTATCAGATATAGTCAATCCTTATCATTATAAATAGACTTTGGTATCACCCATTAGATAGGATTGATCTCAACCATGGTTAATCAGTATCAGCATAATCAGATTCATAGATCACTCGCTAGGTAGGATTGATGTCAGACTAAGTCAAATAATCTTTATAATTAGTATCATCAAATTTAGAGATCACCCGCTAGATAGGACTAATCTCAGATTCAGTTACTCAGATATAGTACAGAACTCAACTAGTTCCATCAGATTTAGGACTGTCAAATACAGTCACTTATGTTATCAGTTATATCAGTTATCAAAAGTCATGTTATTAGTATTCAGCTTAGAACTGTTATGTACAGTCAACCAGACAAGTTTTTCATAATCAGAACTGTTAGACACAATTATTCATGTATTAGTAACATAGTATTAGTCCCTCAATATTTAGTAATATAGTATCATTCTTTCTCACTCATCAGGGAATCAGATGTCAATATCAATAAACTCAGTAGTCACAACTCGATATTCAGTCCTATCACGATGTCAGTTATAGTTATGTATGCATGCATGTATTCTCACATTTATGTTAGTTAGTCACATAGTATTGTTCATATATATGAACCTTATTGTATTCATCCTACCTCACTTGCATACCAGTACATTCAAAGTTGTGACGCATTTGCACTATGGTGTCTTATACCATAAGTTTAGAAGCATGAGATCCAGAGCATCAGTAGCATTCCAGGTTTCAGTAGATAGAGTTAGCAGTGAGTCCTTATCATTCGAGGATGATAATATTTGAATATGTTACTATTTTAGTTTTTAGTTTATTTTAGCAGATGGAGTTAGTCGGAGACATGTTCCATCAACTCCTTATTTAGACAGTTTAGAGGCTTTCAAACTATAGCAAGTTAGACAGTTATTTTAGATTTATTTTGGTATTGTATAACATATTTTCAGTTATGTATTAGTATTGAACCTTATGTCCTTCATGTTTCTGCATTTTATAGTCTTTTATGCAGTATACAGGTACAGATATCAGTTATGCATTAACTTGTGGTCCTTCGAGATCAAGAGCACCGTGTAGTACTCTGGTTCAAAAAATTAGATTGTTACAAACTTGGTATCAGAGCCTAAGGTTCAATAGTGTACTACGAAGTTTGAAAGCCATATCTAGTAGAGTCTTGTATATGGATGTGTTGTGCATCACACTTATGTGCTGGAGGCTATGACATATTTTAGGAATAATTTTCCTTCTTTCATATCTCAGATCGTGCTATAGAAAGGTCCTCTAAGAAACTCATGTAGATTCTCATCATGCTCCGCTCATTTCAACTCCACCTTACTTTTAAGGTACTAGAAATAGTAAAGCTTAAGTCCTAGAGTTAGGGTTTTCTCAGATAGTCCCTGTAGTCAGTTATGGGATTGGTCGCAGGCTCAAAGTATCCTATCAGTCCAGTTCTATCCCAAAGTTGTACAGATTTTATTCATGAACATGAGAACTCATTCTTGAACCTGAATTTAGATATGACATCAAATCCCTTCTCAGAATCCTATAATAGCATAGACCTAGAGTTAAAAACATGAATCTAGGAGTTTGACAGTAGTAGAGTTGGGATAATATCATCCTGATTGAGTAGATTATGTATTCATAGGGATATTTATACCAAAGTGAATTAGTAGGCTTGAATAGTACACACAAGAAATTAAGACTATTGATTTGAAATTAAGTGTGTAGAGATGGATGTGAATTAGGAAATGTGATAGTAGTAGTAAATGGGGAAATAGTAGCAGAAAATGTATTTAGTAAGGCAAGCATGTATCAAACAGAGTGTGAATGTATATTCTTATCCTTGACTTATGTCAGTCCTCATCGCGTACTATGAGAACTCAGTTGCCATCTCAGTTACAATTCCAGTATTTAGTACCCAGTAATCAGTGTTAAGTTCCAGAATTCAGTATTTTAGTATCAATCTGAACCTCAGTTATCAGCATTCAGTTATCAGAACCCAGCATTCAGTCCCAGTAAGAATCTTAGTTACAATTTTAGTTATAATGTCAACTTCAGTCCAGTAATCAGATCAGAAACTCAGTTCAGTTCCAGACTTTCTTGACCCATACTACAACTATCAGTCACTCAGTTAGTGGTATTTTAGTACCTCAGTCTACAGGATGTTTCCAAATCATACTATACTCCTAGCCTTGCATTCCTAAGGTGATACAGTTTTGCTTCTTTATGCTTAGTTACCTCATGTTATCTAGTCAATCATTACCTCCTATGCATAATATTTTATAGCCTTAGTCTAGTTGTTTGAACTAAGTACAGTCCAGTCTCACATGCCCAGTATTCAGATATTAGTTATTCAGTAATCAGATAAGTTAGAATATTCATGCAGTCGTGCTCAGCACCTCATAAATATTTTAGTAATCTCAGTTGCGTGCAAAGAAGCTTAGTTACTTCATCTTAGGTGATGTATCAGGCATCAAGTCTCAGATCTTAGATAATCAATCATGATTCAGTCCCTAGATGCCTTATGAATTACCACAGTTTCCCTCAGTAGCTCAGCCAAGACAGTATTCCTAGAGGGACCTAGTGTCCCAAGGGAGAGATATACAATGATCCCCCGAGATTTATAACATAAGTGTCCTATTCTCTTTTTAAGTAATGAATCCATTTTGGAGTAGGGTACACTCATAAGTTGATCCTCAAGTTCGAATCTAAGTCGTGAGCCATGTATTCAAGTGGTCGAATCAGCTCACAAAATTCAGTTTATGGATCACGTTTCATCTTCAGTTATGTTCTCAGGTTCTTGTTCATGCATACTTCTATCATAATCATGGGGTCATTAGTACTTTTCAGTTTATGTAACAGTTCCTCCTGAACTTATTTAGTTCCATGTTAAAATTACCATTACATACTTGGTATTCAGTTTATGCTCAGATCCCCAATACAAACTTGGTACTAAGTACCCTTGCATATTCTGCCATGCATTCATATATCAGTTCAGGCATGTAATTATGCATCAAACATGCATTCTTACCACGAGAAATTTATTTCATTAGAATATTCAGTTATGTATTCATGAGTCAATTATCCATGCATAAGATATGCATGAATTCAGCTTATGAGTCATGCATTAGATGCACATGTTTAGTATGTTATATTCAACTCTTCAGTTATGTCAGTCATGAAATCATGTTTCAGTAGTGTATGTCTTGTATGTACTTTAGTTGACCATTTCTTCCATCTCAGTCAGTCTCATTCGAGGACGAATATCCCCAAGGGGGAGATATTGTAATACCCCAAAAAATCAAAACCATTATTAGCGCCATGTTTCAAGCTCATGAATACTATATCATGGTTCTTTTATAGTTTTATGAGTAAGTTATATATATATTACGGCTTCAAATAACTCCCAGCTATCAGACGAATCAAAATATTCCTTACCGATTGAATTGTTGGGAAAGATATTGTTTTATACAGTTTCAAATAAGTATATCTACCATTATACTACAAATTTTTGAGGTCATTACCTACCAACAGATATATAATTAAATTAGCTTTCCAACGATATCAATTTTTCCTAAATCTGATATAGGAGCAAAAAGTTATATCCATTTTAATGTGGCATGTCCACCTGGAAAATGAGTGACGACATGAACTGACGACTTATCACAAGTATGATGGCTTATTAGCCCATGCCGTCAGGCTTAGACAGAAACCCAAAAATTTCAGCTAACAGGTGATGATGAGCTGGGCTGACTAGCTATCACAGATCTGAGGCTTATCAACCTTGGTCGTCAGCTAATAATTTCAGCAACTAGGAAGTAATTTTGTAGGGGTATTTTGGCCTTTATCCCTCACCCTAAACCTTATCCCCATGACATAAAACACCAAAAACACGTATTTAGCTATTGGTATTTAGTTTCAAAAGTTCTTAACCCTCTTTGGTCCCAAGAACAAACTTAGGATTTCTTCTCAATTAACTTCAAGACCCCATCACACTCTCTACAAGATATTCAAGAATTAGGATTCCCAATCCAAGAACATTCAAGAAAGGTAAATTTGCTTTCAAGATTCAATCCCTAAGGTATACGTAGTGTTCATTCATGGATTCTTTTTCATCCGTGAAGTCCAAGAACCCTCTTTCAAATTCTATATTCTGTTATTTATGTGGTGAATGGATTATGTTCATGTTGTTGATGTTAATGATTCCCAAGTTTGAATCTTTATGTATTTTTATGATTATATGATATCATATGAGTTGGAAACATGTAAGTTTGGTTGGTCATGATGAATAATTTGTTGATTACACCTATGCGTAAGTTGTGCATGTAAGGTGTTTGATAAAATGCCTAAAAGACTAGAAGTCATATATTATAGTTGAATTGTGACCTAAATGACAAATGCATGCTACACCCTTATGAAAATAATGACTTCTATGATATCGTTATGCATAATGATTGTTGATGGAATATTCATGAAACTAGATTGATGGACTTATGGCATGTTTTTATATGCGTTCCCTTACATGTATAAGACTTTGAGAACTATGTGTAGTAAGAAATTCCCAACTTATGGTATTTTGAATTATGAATATTGGCCATGTATTCAAGAAGAGCAAAGTCATGTTTTATCAGTTTTCTTCCATCGAGTCTTGGGGGTACTTGTACCCGATAATTTAGCTGTGTGCCTAGAGCCATGTCATGTTTCACGATACTCTCTATCAAGCCATATCCATAGAACTCAGTCAACCATGTGACTCAGGAAATCTCAGTAGTTCAGTAATCTCAGTGATTTCAATATTCCAAGTAAAATCTCAGTAACTACAGTACTCTCAGTCAGTCCTCAGACATCAGTCCATTCTGTCAGTCAACGGAACTCAGTAAACTTAATTTAGCTCCGCTAAACTATACCACTAGTATCAGTTTAGTTAATCAGTTCAGTTTAGTTAATTAGTTCAGTTTAGTTAATTAGTTCAGCTCAATTAATCAGGCTAGTATCTTTCAGATGGGAGTAGGATTCAGCACCGAGCGAGCCTAGGGATGGGGACTCACCCGCTAGATAGGACTGTGATTCCTAGAAGAAATCCCTAAGTTCTAGAACTACGTAGCCAGCATAGGTATGAGATGTTACTAGTTAGATAAGACTGACATACTCAGGGATCACCCGTTAGCACATTTAAATATATAGGACTGATCCCAGGGGTCACCCGCTAGATAAGGACTGACTCCATGGTAGTTGTCTTTACCAGTGACGCGGCACTGACACCCTTCTAACTGGGGTTACAAGTTGGACCCCGGACTAGCTTGAAAGGGGCATGTCGGTTAGATGAATACATCCCAAAGTTTCAGTTATGAAATCAAAACTGTCAGATATAATCAACTCAGTCTCAGTAAAAGAACTCAGATAGTTCCTCAAACTTTAGGACTGTCAGATACAGTTAATCCTTATTATTATAAATAGACTTCAAGATCACTCATTAGATAGGACTGATCTCAACTATGGTCAATCAGTATCAGTATAATCCGATTTAGAGATCACCCACTAGGTAGGACTGATCTCATACTAAGTCAAATCATCTTTATTATCAATATCATAAGATTTAGAGATCACCTGCTAGATAGGACTGATCTCAAATATAGTTACTAAGATATAGTATGGAATATATCTAGTTCCATCAGATTCAGGACTGTCAGATGCAGTCACTCATGTTATTAGTTATGTCAGTTATCAAAACTTATGTTATCAATATTCAGCTTCATAACTGTTATGTACAGTCAACTAGACCAGTTCTTCATAATCAGAACTTTTGGACACAGTTATTGATGTATTAGTAACATACTATCAGTCCCTCAATATTCAGTAATATAGTATCGTTCTTTCTCACTCATCAGTGACTTAGATGTCAATATTAATAAACTCAGTAGTCAAAACTCAATATTCAGTCCTATCACAATGTCAGTTATAGTTACGTATGCATGTATGTATTCTCAAATTCATGTTAGTCAATCAATTAGAATTGTTCATTTATATGAACCCTATTGCATTCAGCCTACCTCACTTGCATACCAGTACATTCAAAGTACTGACGCATTTGCGCTATGGTGTCTTATACCATAGGTTTAGAAGCATGAGATCCAGAGCGTCAATAGTACTCCAGGTTTCAGCAGACAGAGTTAGCAGTGAGTCTTCATCATTCGAGGATGATATTATTTGGTTATGTTACTATTTCAGTTTTCAGTTTATTTTAATAGATGGAGTTAGTTGGGGACATGTCCCATCAACTCTTTATTCAGACAGTTTAGAGGCTTTCAGACTATAGCATGTCAGACAGTTATTTCAGATTTGTTTTGATATTGTATTCCATATTTTCTGTTATGTATTAATATTGAACATTATGGCCTTTCAATTCATGTTTCCACATTTTATAATCTTTTTTTACAGTATACAGGTACAGATATCAGTCATGGGTTAGCTTGTGGTTTTTTGGGATCAAGAGCACCATGTAGCATTCTGGTTCATAAAATCTGGGCGTTATAAGAACGAAGAAATCAAGGAATAGAGGTGGAGCCGAAAGACGAACAAAATCTTGAAGAAATTATGACTTTAAGGGAAAACTCAGCATAAACAAGTCCAATCCATGGTTTAACATGAATGTGTTGAAAAAAATAATGAAAACTTTGTAGATTTTTTAATTCATGTACATTATAAATTTTGAATCATTTTGCAATCAATAAACTATAACATTCATTTACTCCTTACTTTGTAATTTTTTACATTTAATGATTTAAATTAAATTTTTAGTTTAAATTAAATACTTAGTTTTAATATATTAATAATTTACTATCAAACTTTATACTAAGTAATAGACAATTAAAATTTAAACATAACAAACATATAATCATATATACGCATAATGAAAAAATAAATTTCTTTTAAGTTCAAAACCTCAAGTAATATTAATTTATTATATTAAGTGGCATATTTTTTTTATTTAAAGTAGTACATATATTGCATAGTACGTTTATATGTTTATATATTTTCTATAAACTCTAAAGTAGTATATATTTAAGGTATACATGTGTATATGTTTCATAAATTAGTATATATATATATATATATATATATTGCAGTATATATCTTGTAGTATATATTTTATTTAAAGTAGTACATATATTGAATGGTACGTATATATGCATATATATTTTCTATAGACTCCAAAGTAGTATATATTTAACGTATACATGTGTATATATTTTATAAAGTAGTATATAACTATATATATAATGTGCATATATATTGTAGTATATATCTTGTAGTATGTATTTTATTTAAAGTAGTACATATATTGAATGGTACGTATATATATGTATATATTTTCTATAGACTCTAAAGTCGTATATATTTAACGTATACATGTGTATATGTTTTATAAATTAGTATATATATATATATATATTGTAGTATATATCTTGTAGTATATATTTTATTTAAAGTAGTACATATATTGAATGGTACGTATATATGTGTATATATTTCTATAGACTCTAAAGTAGTATATATTTAACGTATACATGTGTGTATCTTGTATAAAATAGTATATAACTATATATAGTGTGTGCGTATATATTGTAGTATATATTTTGTAGTATATATTTTATTTAAAGTAGTACATATATTGAATAATAAGTATACACCCCAAAAAACAGTTCAAATTGTAGGGGTTAAATTTATGATTTGCGGAAGTTTTAAACCCCCGCAAAATGTAATTCCAGCGGTTCCCAAAATCCCCACAATTTGAGCCGTCACAAACGATTTGCGACAGTTTTTTTCCGACCTCCATAATAAATTTACGGCAGTTATTTTGCGGCAGTTTTGACCCCCGTAGTTATTTTACGGCGGTTATTGACCCCCGCTAATCTTAATTTGATTCTTTTGAAATTGCGGGGGTTTAAGACCTCCGCAATTTTTTTTTTAAAAAAATTAATATGGCCCATCCATTTTTAAGTAAATAATTATAGATTCTAATTTTAGCTCAAATTTAATTGTTCCTTTAGGTATAATGTACAATTCAATATTTGTTCAACTCATATCATTAATACAACAGAGTAATTAAACATTGTAATTGACAAATATAAAAAATACATTGAACATTAAACTTCAAAATTAAATTTTCAACATTAACATCTTCAAACTCCAAATTGTCAATATTAACTAGTATCTTCAAACTCCAAAATCAAATTTAAACACAAAACCTTCAAATTCTAAGATTCACTCCAACTACACAATTACATCGTCATAATTAAATACCCAAGACAAATACATTGAAATCAAAGAATATCGTTAAGATCATTATCATCGTGTGATCTCCTTGCATCCATGGGCGAAATAAGTCCACTAGCTGCATCACTTGGCTATATAAAAATGCAAAGTAGAAAAATAAATCGATAAACTTTTAGTCCTTATAACTCAAGTACAAATATTTTCTTAATGTCATTTCGAGATTTTGATACATAAGCATTGGAAAAATATGCACCTCAAAGAAAGGTGAAGTACAAAGGAAAAATAAGCAAATTAGACGACCAATGTCAGGGAGTACTAATTTTGATATGTTGAGCAAAACAAAATTAGTGATTGGATAGTTAAACATCATGCAACTTCAAAATTTGGATAGCAACAGAGAATTGCAATAGCAATAGCAATATTAAAAAATCCGCACAAGGCACCAGTGCATAAGGCAGAACAGATTGCATTCTTCCTTTCCTTCTTTTACTTCTTTTCAGCTATTCTGATTGTAAATGTTGTCTTCTCAACATGGTTATCACAAAAAGTCCAAGATGATTCAATCAAGAAACCCACAACAATATTAAGTAATAGTGAGTTCCTTATAATTTTGGAAAACGGACATTAACTCTAATGATAAAAAGCATTCAAGAGAATGAAAATAAAATCATATTTATCCCATATTGTTTTCCTTAAAAATCTATGCATGACAGATTTTTTGGAAAAAATTTGAATGGAGGTCCTAAGAGCTGAAAATCAACAGTTTTTTTATCATCTAAGAGCTGAAAAACATAGGTATTTGTGATGTGGTTTTGCTGAGTGACTGGATGAGGGTACATACCCTAATTACTTTTGACTATGAGCTCTACATATTGAGACTAAATCAAGCTGTAAAGATGGTGGCATTAAAGGGTGATATAGGCCAGGGTATAGGAAAAATTTTTAGAAAGACACAAGCACTACTGGTTAATTTTTCAACTGGACAACGAATAGGTGATTGGGTCAGAAGAAATACCAACTGAAGTGCAAAAAATTCTGAAGACTTATGAAGTTATATTTGAGGAGCCCAAATCACTACCACCTTTAAGACAATTAGATCATGTTATTCCTAATGCCCCAGGGTCTAATCTAATCTCAATCAAGCGCTATAGGTATAATCGTTGTTTATTTGATGAACTCACTGTTTGGTCCCTACTTAAGAAAGTTCATACTTGTATTTATTGATGATATATTGGTGTAAAGCAAGATCCTACCAGATTACCTAGAACAACTCAATAAGATATTTAATGTTCTGCTACAACACAAGCTTTTTGCCAAAAAACAAAAGCATTTTTGGCAAGACTCAGGTGGAGTACCTTTAGTCAGATTATCACTTCCCAAGTATTGCAACAAACCCCTCTAACTGCCACAGAACAAGCAACCTGGGAAGACTGGTCCTTCAAGGCTTGTAATTTACTTGTAATTTAAGGAAAAAAGTGCCAGGTAAAGAAAAAAGGAAATCTTGAACTTCATCTAATTCCCCGTCTGCACAATATATATGCTAAACCACCTTACCTCAACCAATTTTTGAATCTATATACATCCTAAACCTTTTAGCTCTTTTAACCACTGGGCAGTTGACTGTAGGTGGGGAAGTCAAGAAGCATAAATAACATTGATGTCAGTAGACTGTAGGCTTGAAAACATACATCCATGATACAGAAGTCCAAATATGCTTTGAAGGATAATTGAGCACACAACAATCACTCTGCTATAGCAACGGATACAAAACACAACAACCCAGAAAACAACACAAGAAAAACTTCCAATCTGATCAAGAAAAGTTGCAGCAAACTAGTTCAAAAACAACATAAAATTAGAGAAAATTTTCACAACCGATTCAATTGAAAAAAAAAGTAAAGAAAACTGTACTTACCGCTGTGGGAGAAACCATTGAAGGAGAATTAAAGACCCCTACAAATTGTTCCAGTATCGTTCCTTCTTTCATTATCATATATGACTTCAAAGCACTCATTATCTGATTGTGAGAATTTATCATTTGGGCAAAGTTTTCTCGACATTGGAACACACAAGAACCTCCACTACTTAAAGCACTTGTACCATCAAAATGAGGTCTATCTTGTTTGAAAACGCTACTAGGAACAACTCCTAATCCCAAGCATCTTACCCTTCCAGAGTGCTCTTGCCCTAGCACCTTACCAACGGCATCATTTGGCAAAACTTGAGACTCATCTGTGGCGTTTTGGCTCAAAGCTGACTCAATTTTTTCCTACATATAGAAAATTTGTTGTCAAAATAAATTAAAAATAGAAATTTATTTGGCATACCGTGGTTGATTACTCGCAAAGAGTCTATAACACATAAGTATAACTCACACATATTTCTTTTGCCGCTTCATTAATATATACTCCATCTTGATTCTTATGAGTAGCAATGTACATTTGTGCTCGTCTAGGCCATTGTCAAGTATCGACCATCTATAAATTAAAAAAAATAATCAAAATAATTTAGTATTTAGGAATAATACATTCAAGCTTAATTCACTCACCATTTCAGCCCTTCTGGTAGCATTGGCTTTGGAGCCACCGGTGTGCGGAATTGTGTGTTTCTTTCAATTTTCACGGTTCATTTGATGCATTTTCTTGCAAAAATATATTTATACCTCAATTAGAAAAAAAATAATTATACAACTATAAAGAAATTCATATACATAAATACCTTTGTTGCTTCTTTAAAATTGTATAATGAAAGAAATCTATTGATCCAGTGGGATCCTATTCGGTACCTTATTCATAATTTGAGCTCTACTTTTAAGTGGATCATCAATTTCATTCCACATATTAAGCTTATTTGCAGCCCATTTTTTTCCAATAGATAAAGAAATATGTCGTCGAGCAATTGATTCGACTGTGTCAAAGAAGAATTTGGACTTCAAAATGAAAATATTGGTTAGCTTTTCTACTACATGTAAATATAAAATTCAAAGAAAAAACTAATCAGTGGTATAGTCATCAGAATTTAGAGCTTATACCTTTATAATATGCTCGAAGACGCGGTTGAAATGTGTCATAGGTAAGCTCGACCATTTCTCAAAATTGATTGGAAAAAAAAGTAATAACATGCTGATATTCCATAAAAGCACGAAAGTAGGCTGCGTTCTTCCCCAAATATTTTTTCATAAGTGTCAAATTTAATCATGATACGTCCTTTACCTGTTAAATTCAGTACTTCCTTAGCTTCCACTTTGATTTTCTTGACATTATTTCTTAAATCTATTATAAGAAAAGAGATTGGGTGAAGCTATGAGAGACATTACATTGGCTTAGAAAAGGTCGATTGAATATGTATTGATAGTCTGAAGTATTTACCTATTGCGTCTATGACCCATTATGTATTCAATTCACGTCTAGAACGTTTTTGGGGTGTAGCCTCATATGGTAGAGCTGGTTGTGTTGAGTCCTGATTTGTTGGAGTCGAATGTGATATAGAATAAATTGATCGAGATCACTATAATGAGTCCTGGTTTGTCAGACCCAGATGTGATGTAGAGTGAACTGATCGAGATGGCTGTGATGAGTCTTAACCAATAGAAAACGGCTGTGATGAGTTTCGACGAACAAGAGATGGATGTGATGAGTCCCAACCAACAGGAGATAGAAGTGATGAGTCCTGAACAACAAGAGATGACTGTGATGAAACCTGACCAACTAGAGATGGATATGATGTCAACTGATCTGTTGGAAATAGTTGTGATTCAGGGAAAACTGTCGATCCCAGATGTGGAGTGTCCTGATCTATAGGAGCTGGATGGGATGTTGAATAACCTGGTCGAGATGGTTGCGGTGCATGTTGAATTGGCGGAGACATATTTGTTTTGTCCAGAAAAGAAGGTGCTTATTCAGTAACTTGTGATGTAGATACCGACGAACCTAGTTTTTGTTTTTTCTGCAATCGCTTGACCCTTGGCATATCTGTAGTAAACAATATAGTGTTTAGTAAGATGACATCTGGGAAGTTAACATCAATAGATTCAAGATTCATGCACAAGGCAAGCCTAGCAAGTTTTCTTGTTAAGAACAATTGCAAAATAACAGGTAAAGAATAATTGCAAAATAAATACAGGTAAAGAACAATAGTGAACCTGTATTTAACAAAATAACAGAATAGTGAACCTGTATTTAATAGGTAACAAAATACAAAATACAGGTAACAAAATAAATATAGGTATAGAACAATAGTAAACCTGTATTTAAAGATCAATACTGGTAAAGAACAATTGCAAAATAATAGGTAAAGAATAATTGCAAAA
This sequence comes from Capsicum annuum, assembly GCF_002878395.1. Taxonomy (NCBI): domain Eukaryota; kingdom Viridiplantae; phylum Streptophyta; class Magnoliopsida; order Solanales; family Solanaceae; genus Capsicum; species Capsicum annuum. Next base: position 103,476,124 of record NC_061115.1, on the reverse strand, counting down.
TAAATACAGGTAAAGAATAATAGTGAACCTATATTTAATAGAATCCGGTAAAGAATCTGGTTTGCTTGTTAAGAACCTTAACATTGTTTTCTTGTTAAGATTAATGTTGTATATTCTTTCCCACTGAATCTACCTTATTGAAGAATTAAATGAATATGCAAAATATCACCAATAAGATTTCATAAAGGAGAAATTCGTAAATGAAAGCCCAAAATATCACTGACTATCATTAACAAGACACGATATAGAAAAGGTTGACTGGAAAATTATTTTCAATATTCTTGAAACGATTGTTAGAATATCCAATGTGATCTCAGCCAACATCTCTAAGACCATAAAATTCATGCCTTCAATCTCAAAACATACTTCGAAGTTAGTAAAACAGTAATAACTGGGTTCATATTCAAATATATATAGGTTAGGGAAGCAAGAACTAGGGTGGGTTGAGCAGAATGACTATAACACTAAGCCCTGCCACATAAAACCAGAAAAATGCAACCTTATGCAACAAGAAAATGAACAGGCCTATCATACAATTATGCAAACAACTGCAAGAAAGGGATCTTTGATTATAGTTAGCTCCTTTAAACACTGATGAGAATGCAACAATCTACAAACAATGACAAGGCATTTCTTCTAATACTAAGCACTTGGATACAAGATTCAGTAACTATGCCATTTTGGCTATTTACCAAATATTCAGCAACAAATACTACAACAAATAAAAATAACATTGATTTTCTCAGAAAAGCATTTCATATTGGTCATAATCAAAGAATAAGATAAATTATACCAGAGCCTTGATTTTCAATAAATTTTGTAGTTAACTAGTATGCTTGAATATAACAAAATTTACAGCAGGGAAAACAAGTGAGCAGAAACCATCCACTTTCAGTCTAAAACTACAACTGATAGTATCCTATGCCTTTTCAGGCTACATATTATATCTCCCTTTTGAATGCATAAAATACCAACAATCCTATATTTTGAATAAAAATACCAACATGAGAGCTAGTGGGCGATTTACCGTATGTAGTTTGCAATACTTCCAACTCTCAACTGGTAGTCTGGAAGCAAAATCTTCAATTTCTCAAACTCCTCCCTACATGATAAACAAATGTAAATACATATTGCAAATAGAATACCATTACATGTGAGATAATCAACAAGTGATAATCTTACAATCAATACCCTAAATCATATTAAAATTTGCCATATCTATGATGATAAGATCTACCCCAGTATCATACCCTAATATATTCTAACCACTAGATCAATACACTTAATCTAGTACTAAATAAATACCTACAGTAGTAGATACATACATAGGTTCATCATAAGTTTAACACAACAAATTCAACTTGTGATATTTCTGAATGGGTAGATTTGAGATCAAATAGGTAGACAATTTACTCACTGACATACCACAAAATAGAGTATGGGAGGGTAGAGCGTATGCAGACCTTTATCCGTACCACGTGGAGGTACAAAGGTCATTTCCATAATTGGCTCTCTAATAGATAAAGCATATATAGAATGATCTATTCATTTTGCTTTTTGCACCAAGGTATAAAGCAAAAAAAATATGATGTTTCAACCTGTGGAGTAAAGAAACTTGGAAAAGTAAGATGATTATTTCAGTTTTTTTTTTCTGCAAAATTGAATTAGGAAAAAAAAAAGAACTACACTCAAAGAACTTGAAAAACGAAATGGGGTTTGTTGATTTTCAAAGATTAACTACTTTCACTTGTACTCTTAGAAATTCCAACCAATCTTGTTTCACCCTTCCAGATACATCACATTATCTCGATAATAAGCTTCAGCGTAAACAAAAAGTATTATTATCCAAGTTCAATAAAATACCAAGAAATGGTCGTTTCACTTTTTTATCAGGAAAGGGAAACACTAGCAAAAAGGCAGGCAAATTGAGCTTGTAGAAATAGATCTTTGTCCATAGCTCTGTGATACAATGATTTATAATTCCTTATCCATAGTAATTGATAATTAAGCAGTAAAAAGAACATAGTGCATGTTGTTAAGACTAAGTAAAACAACCATTAGTACTACGTGAGATAGGAAGCTTTGAAGTAAGATCAAAGTACGAGTAGATAGGAAAAAAAGGTTGCATTGCTCCTCTCATTTGACAATATTTCACTGGCATATAAACAAACATTTTAGGCTAAAGAGTCACGAGAAAAAAAAATCTAAGTTCTGCAAACAGAAATAATTATAACACAAATAGAATTTCATTTAATGCAAAGATAAACTAACCTTAATTCAAGAAAACTCTCAATACAACTCAGCTACAAATCGAATATTTTTTTCAAGATTACCAACCCCTACAAAATTCACAATGAAAAAAAATACAATCAAACCACATCCTCAAATGAAACATAGACATAATTTTGATTAATCCAAAGATAAATCAACCTTAATTAGGAAAACTTTCAATTCAAATAACAAATTTTTGTTTTCAAGATTACCAAACAAGGAACAAAATCATAATGAAAATGGAAATGAGAGTTGGTTTGACCTAAGAGTTGGTCTGGCTGGAGTATCAATAGCCGGTCGATGGAGTCAATTTGGTTTTGGAAGGGAGGGAGGAGGGACGAGAGAGTGACAAATTTTAGGGAAATGAGAGAGAGGGAGATTTGGGGGAATGAAAGAGGGAAAATTTTGGCCAAATAAAATAAAGAGGGAATTTTTTTCTTTATGGGATAAAGCATATTTTTTATTGATAGCGGGGGTTTTAAACCCCCGCAAGTTTGTAAATTTTAGCAGCAAATTTTAAACCCCCGCATTTCATATTATTTTGCGGGGGTTAAAATAACCCCCACAAATAAACTCCCGCAATTTAACACATTTTTTGTGGTGATATATGTGTATATATTTTCAATAGACTCTAAAGTAGTATATATTTAACGTATACACGTGTATACGTTTTATAAATTAGTTTATATATATATATATTATAGTATATATCTTGTAGTATATATTTTATTTAAAGTAGTACATATATTGAATGGTACGTATATATGTGTATATATTTTTTATAGACTCTAAAGTAGTGTATATTTAACGTATACACATGTATATCTTGTATAAAATAGTATATAACTATATATATAGTGTGTGTATATATTGTAGTATATATATTGTACTATTGTAGTACATATCTTGTAGTATATGCTTTATTTAAAGTAGTACATACATTGAATGATACGTATATATGTGTATGTATTTTATATAGACTCTAAAGTAGTATATATTTAACTTATACATATGTATATGTTTTATAAATTAGTACATATATATATATATTGTAGTATATGTTTTATTTAAAGCAGTACATATATTGAATGATACGTATATATGTGTATATATTTTCTATAGATTCTAAAGTAGTATATATTTAACGTATACATATGTATTTATTTTATAAATTAGTATATATATTGTAGTATATATCTTGTACTATATGTTTTATTTAAAGTAGTATATATATTTAACTAACGTATAATCGTATACATGATTAATGTGTAATTGTGTATATGTGTATATGTTTTTTAAATTCTAATGTAATATATACTATATATATATATAGTGTATAAATATTGTTTAACGTATTTAAAATGTATATATGTGGGTATATATAGTGTATATTGGAGAAAGAACTTTTATTTTTTTTTTTGTTTTGACCAATTTTGGCCAAATTTTGAACCGATTATGATTAGGTTTAGGTGGGTTCGACCCATGTTAGGGCTAATAAGCCAGTCCCGGGTTGTTTCTTGAAAATTTACAATTGGACCCGAACCGGACTGACCCGTTAAATCAGGCTTAGAATCGAACCAGCCCACAACCCATTTAAATGTGATGGGCCAATTTTGGGTTGACCCGGCCTGACCCCATTAACTGGCCTACATAAATATTATATTTTTTCATGTAGCTGTTGATTCGATTGTCAATGAAATTTATATTATTTTAGATTATATATGTAGTACTGGACAGGAGTACACACAAATATATAGTTAAAATAATATCATATAATAATTTAGTTAAAAAATATAACATTATTACTAAAACTAGTGCATGCCCTTTAAATAAGAATCAAGGCTTAATGTACAAAAGAACATGGAACTTTAACTATCAGATAATGTCGTTCCTTTATTAAGGTAAATTTGCTCGTAAAAATAAATCGAGGCACACCATAACAATATTTTACTCTGAAATAAGAAATTAAAATTTTAGTAACAAGAAGGAAGAGAAAATGAATGTAAAACTGATAGTGAAAAATATATTTGAAAAAAGTTTTATGCTGGTAATGTATTCAAAAATAAAAGCAATATACTAAAATTAAATAACAAAAAGATACTTAAAGAGAGTTGAAAAAAAGATAGATGAGAGAGAGAGAGAGTTGTTAGAACGAGAGAAAATATGTAATAGCTTTTTTTTCCTTTGTGGTTTGTTCATTGCAGTGATGCCTTCATTTTATAGACAAAAGATACTTGGAGAGGTTGTATTGCTACAGTAGCAATAGTGGACCCTATCGCACGACATTCACATATAATTACTTGTAATAATATTAACTTATTTTTGATATGTAAAATTATTTCCCAGCAATCACCTACCCATCTTAAAACTAATAATAATCAGAATCAAAACTACAAAAGAATTTATTTCTAATTTTTTCACATATGAGTACAATGCATCAAATATGTTGTCTTGTAAACTACAAATCAAACTTACGATCTAATTTCTCAGGATGGCACCTACTATTCCCACTAGTAGGTAAGCCAATTCATCATCCAGAATTGATAGTAACGAACTATCAATAGAAATGAAAAGAAATAATGATATAAATATAATAAAGGGCTAATATATATAAAACAACCCCAAAAATTTGTGAAGATTATACCCGAGCTTCTAATATAATAAGTGTACAAGTAAAATGTTGTATAAATATGCATGTACAACTCATCTCTGAATTAAACGTAGAGATCAGTCTAATCAATAAGAGGGAGTGTAGTAAAACTCTGAATGTCAGGAACTCACATATCAACAGTGAGAATTCGTACTATGATCTGCCGGCTACGGTAAGTGTACCATGAGTACCAAACATGTCGTACTCAATAGATAACTACCGACTGAGCTTCAAAGATAATGCAATCATAAATAACATGTAAATTAGGAATATAAATTACAAGCAACTATCCAGGAAGATAAAAATACTAAGGCTAATGAGGCAATAAGGATAAACTATCCTGTCATACTAGTAATATGGGTCTAATGTAGAATGTCATATATCACTAGCCAATAACTAATAAAGAGTGAAAGAATGATATATAATAATATACAAGGCCAAGGAATAAACATACAATGTGAATGATCAAGAGAAACAGGGATGTACGATAATACCACATATAAATATACATATAGGCATATAAGACTAACTTAAAGGTACAACCTAAGGTAGTCAACCTAACCTCTCTAAGGGATCCTAACTATGTAGGAAGCTAATGCTAGCATAATTCGGGTCCCTAGTCATAATTTCTAACCATGAGATAACCAGCCATAATGTAATATACTGTAAAAAGAAAAAGGGTTCAAAATCATACCTCAAACCTTAGTACCAGTCTATAATAAGCCTGCCACGAACTAACTATAATATAATAATTAAGTAATCGAGTAGTTCAGACAAACAATACCTAATTGGGTCCGTATAAACTCGAAATGTTCAATTAACACTTAGAAAATAACAACCATAGCCTATAGCCTGTAACTCATAAATGCAGGACCTACGGTGACCTCTATTCTCCAGTACGATGGCTCACAAAAGAAGGTGCCCCTGGGGGATTCAGGAATATCCATATACACTACCTAGTCCTGATCCAAGATGTCTAATAATCATCATCAATATACTTCATCCAATATAGGAGAGATGTATATATAATAAGTGCATGAACTCAAAATGTGTCTAAAAAGTGTAAGTCTGTAAATCCATTGCTCGAGATCAACTTTGGGACAAAATTAGTATCATAGAGTAGAAAGGATCGAAATCTCTCTCCACTAAATTAAATAGTAGTGGTAAAAGAGTAGATAAATCATGGATTGAAATCAAACTTGGTCTAAATTTTAAAATATCATCTTTTTTACCAAAAGTTCATTAATCATCAGTTAAGGTATTACGATTCCTATTATAAAAAAAATCTATTTTAAAAGTGGAAAAAAGAAATAAATTCCTGTTTAAAAAATAATAGTAAAATCATAGTTTTGGTTGGAGTCGTACCACTAAGTGAGCATGAATGTACCAAAGTCTGTACATTCCACCACTAGTATCCAAACAATACAACCATAATCGCCTAGGAGTCTATAGACTAAAGCCACATCTTTTATAAGGATAGAATACTCACTGGAGTCCAACTGGTATCGTAACCATGACCTCGGGCCCAATAGTATATAATTAGCATATAGTAATACTATAATCTGGGAAACAATGATTCAATTCACTAAGTCAAATAATAAACCTTATATCAAATGATCCTTAGCATCAACTATGATCAACATTCTTATAATCTAGGGTGATCAAACTCTATAGTCATAGCAATTATTTCATCCTATCGTTGATGTGCTATAGAAATATAGAACTTTCGATGCTTAAAATGAAATTTTCTTAGGTTATTTGTTAGATATGATGCATTTTGGGTATGATTTGTAGAAAAATAGGTTTTGGATGCTAAGTTCATGAACAAAATGAAAAATGGTGTTTTTTACTGCTTATTTGATCAATATTGGGTATTAGTGACACTTGCGAGATTGTATGTGACCAAAGCATATGATGAAGGTTAAGGATTTGAACATTGGTTGCAAGTGTTGGAAGGCCTAGCACCTACCATGTCTACATATGGACCATATGTCACACATATGGTCTAATGAGACTAAGGTAAGTGTTGGAATTAAAGATATAGAGAATCCAGGGAGTGAAAGAGCTGAAAAAGAACTTTTGTCACCTACCTATGTCAATATATAGACCGTATGTAACACATGTGGAGAACATATTGGCAAAGCATGTGTCAGAAGCCTAAAATTTGAATGTAGAGTTGCTGGATTTTTTGTCTGAGCACATGAAGTGGCCACATGTGCCAAGCCTCAGGTCGCATGTGCCACATGCACCTAAGGCCAGGCCATATGTGGATACCACATCTGGTCACCGATACTTTTTTTATCCTTTTTCATCCGGGCTTTGATTTTAGGGTTTCCTCATGTACTATAAATACCCCTTATGTATTTTTAGTAGAACTTAGACACTCTTAATATTTAAAAATGTATTTTAATTTTGAGATTTTTTTCTGGTCTTAGAATTCTCTTATATTGATTTTGGTTGATTAATTCATTTACGGTTTTGAGTTTTTACTTGTGATTATTGTTATTGCACATATGCTTTCAATCATGAATGTTGTTGATTACTTTACAAGCATGAGCAGCTAAAAATCCTTAGCTAGGGTTGTGAAAACCCTAGCAAATTGGTGATGTGGGTGAAGTGCTATTGTTGTTCTGAACTGATACCCATGAATGCATTGTGTTATCTTCACTTTAATAGTTATCTTAGCGGTTGAAAACGTTAAAGGATCTCTCCTTAATAATTTCTACTTAATCAAAAAGAGGAGTAGTGACTTAAAAAAATAATGACAACAATAATTTGATAGTTAGCTGTCGATCCACACAGCTAGGTATTATCTACGTAAGATGGTTCGCTTTCATATAATAACTAAGGACTTAAAAGGTAATAGTTAACTGGGATCAAGATAAGGGTTAGTAAGGTGACATCCTAAGACTCAAAACATTAAGGGTAAAATCCATTTGCTCGTCCAATAGACAGTAGATGGTACATAACTTATCAAATTCTGCATGCATGGAATCGGGTTGGTTCAACAAATCATTATAAGCCTATGAAGTTGAGAAGTAAAGAGGGATAGAATCCTAGTATTCACCTACGATTGCTTACACTTGAAGTTGATATTTCTACTGGTTCGATATTACTACTCAAAATCCCCCATTTTTTTCCAGTTCTGCTCGTTAATTACAACAGCTGAGAGCAATGGTTCCATGTATTCCTTTGGGATTTGAATCTTAACTTTTTTTGGATTACTGTATTTGATAGCAACTTCATAACCTTCGGAGTAAAGGTATATCTTGGGCATTATCAAATTTTGGCTCTGTTGACGGGGAATATAGTATTGATTTATGATTTGAGGTTGTTGTAGTTTATGGTTTTTGTTTTTGTTTTTGTTTGTAGTTGGGTATATGATGGTATATTCCTAGCACACAGAGTAGAGTCAATCCCTTAATCCCATTGAATTCAAATGCAGAGAGGATCTACAAACACCTAATAGGATGATAAATAGAAAAGAGATGATGCTTCTAAAGGATTTGTTATGATGTGCCTTCCCCTCCTCCCAAAGGAGTTTAGGATCTTGTTGATTGACAGACTGGTGAGAGTTTATATTAAGCTAAAAATGAGAGGAGAGAAGTAGAAGAAGTTCAGTGGATAGCTCGAGATACAGAGTTAGTTGTGTAGAGACAAATAGTAGACAATCGAGAAGCACTTGGTGGAAATTAGAACAGAGCCAGATAAGGCTATCTTAAGTGATATTATCATATCAGTATGTGATTTCTGTACAAGGATGATGAAAATGATCTGGGAGACATTGATCTAGTAGAGACTGGAGCCATTATTTCTCCTATCCTGCCCCATTGTAAAGTTTAATATCTCTAGTGCTATGATCCAGTTATTATACTTTAAGGGTGTGTTTGTGGGGTTGCCTACTGATGATGCAACCATGCATATGGAAAATTGTATGGGGCCTGTACTTCATATACCATACCTGGGGTAGATCAGGAAGCACTTAGATTGAAATTGTTTCCCTTTTCGCTTACTAGAAAAGTATCTTTATGGCTGGGTAAACTTTTAAGAGGATTTATCACTACATGAAATGAGTTCCGTAAAAAATTCTTAAACATATTCATTCCTCCATCGAGAGTGTTGCATCTAAAGGACGAGATTTATAATTTCAAGCACCTAAAATTAAAATCTATGTACTATGCATGGTTCAGGTTCAAGAAGAAGCTTAGCATGGTGCCCAACGATCAAATTTTAGGGACAAGCTTGTTGGTGATATTTTATAGAGCCTTGACTATCAGATGTAGAGCTATGGTAAACACTATCTCCAGAGGAGACTTTATGATATTATGATGGAAGATAACTTTGAGAATTATGGATCAGATCTCATTAACTAACTGAGGGTCGCAAACTTTAGAGGTTGAGAGAGGTTTTGACATCTATGCCATTAGAACTTTTGGTGAGCAGAGAGTAAGTGAGGATGCTGTAGATTAGGAGATTTCACTATTAAGGACTGATATTGGTGAGTTGGCCAAACAATTCACAACAATAAATTCTACACAGGCTAATGAAGTAGGGGCATGTGGTGCAGCCTATACGGTCTATGAGTTTGTGTTAGAGGAGGAGGAAAAGTATTTGGATCATTAGCTAACAGGTTTTCGAGCCCAAGGGCAAGGAAACCAAGGTTGGAACTTCTCATGACCCAACCCCAGGCCCTGGTCGTAATGGGCATCCAGACCCAAGAAGGTCTAAGATAACCCCTGTAACTCCCCAACCCACTAGTTATATTGTCCGCTTTGGGACTAAGCCCTCACCGCTTGAAAACGCATCACTAGGGAGTAAGACATGCTTACTTATATACCCAGCATCATATCTGTGTTTCACCAATGTTGGACTCCTTCCTAAGTTGGGTGTTACATACACCCCCTTATGGACTCTGTGTTTTGCCGATGTAGGATTCCTTCCTAATTTGGGGTATTACATATACCCCCTTATGGACTTAGCGCCCTCGCCGAGGTTTTCCCCACCAAATGGGATTTGCCTACACTCAGGACTAAGGTTTACCCCGCGTTATCGAGATTTTCCTACACTCAGTTTAAACTCTGACCCATATCGACATGGATAACACATGAGTGACTCTGACACCATTTTTTCACGACCTGACCCGAGGCCCTGGCCACGATGGGTATCCCAAACCACAGAGGATCGAGATAACCCTGTCATATCCCAACCCACTAGTGATATTGTCCACTCTGGGCCCAGGCCCGCACAACTTTAAAATGAATCACTAGGGAGTAAGTCTTTCTTACCTATATACCCAGCATCCCTCCTGTGTTTTACTGATGTGGGACTCCTTCCTAAGTTATGGTGTTACATACACCCTCTCTTATGGACTCAACATCCTCGCTGAGGTTTTCCCCATCGAATAAGATTTTCCTTCACTTAGGACTGAGGTTTGCCCCGCCTTACCAGGATTTTTCTACACTCAGTTCGAACTCTGGTCCACATCAACAGGGACAACATAGGAGAGGCTCTGATACCAAGTTTGTAACACCCCAAATTTGGTACCCGAAATGCCATACGGTACTCATGACCCCGAAGGACCACAAGCTAACCCATGACTAATATTTGTAATTGAGCACTACATAACATACTGTATAAATGCGGAATAAAATACTAAAAATCTATAAGGTTCAAAAATTTGTTAACACATAACATCTGGAGATACGGTATATCAATACCAAAATAACTAAAATAACTATCTGAACATGCTAGTTTGAATGCCTCTAAATTGTCTGAATAAGGAGTTGATGGGACATGTCCCCAACTAACTTCAACTGCTGAAATAAACTAAGTACTGAAAGAATGAAATAGTCAAATAATAACATTCTTGAATGACGAGGACTCACTGCTAGTCTGTCTGCTGAACAACTGATCTACTAAGAATTCTTTAGAGCTCGTGCTTTTGAACCTATGGTATAAAAAACCATAGCGCAAAAGAAAAGTATGCATCAGTACGCGAGAATGTATTGGTACGTAAGTGAGGTAAGCTAAATGGAAAAGTGTATAGGCATGAACTATAACTGACTGACATGAACACGAACATGACTACGTGAGGATATATGCATGAATACATGTACTATAATTGAAGTCATGATAATACTGGATCTGAATACTGATAACATGAGTTTCGTATTAACCGAGTGATTGTGTCTAATAGTTTTGATTCTAATGGAACTAGCTGAGTTCCATGCTATACTCTGTGGCTGTATTTGACAGTCCTGAATCTGAAGAACTATTTGTGTTTTTTTACTGAGACTGAGATTGAGACTGTGGGAGATAGTCATCTAACCGACATGCCCCTAATAAGCTATTATAGCTGAGTTGGGGTCCAATATGTAACCCCAATTAGAAGGGTCTCAATACCGCACCACTAGTAAGGATAAGTTGTGAGTGACCCTCATCTGGCAGTGTCCCTAAAGGAGAATGGAGGACCCTTGTCTGGCAGGGTTGATTGACCTCATTAGCCCTCATCTGACAGTATTGGTGTCTCAACTTATGCTAGCTACATAGTTTTGGAATGCAAGAATTGCTTCTAAGGGTCACACCTTCTACTGTCTATGTGTTCCCTCATCCTTAGGTTCGCTCAGTGATAAATCCTACTCCCAACTGAGATGAACTGGACTGAGTCTATTGAGTTTTGTAGATTGATGGAATGTTACTCAATCCTGTTAAATGATTGAGTTCATGAGATTTTTGAGTTTTCCTGAGTTATGTAACTGACTGAATTTTGCTGATCATAGCGTGACTGAGATTATCATGAAACTGACACTGGTTCTAGGAACACAGCTAAATTGTTGGGTATAAATACCCCCAGGACTTGATAGCATAAAAGTAATTCATGGAACAATTTCAAAAGCACAACAATGGCTACACATATATCCATAATTCATTGACTAAAACATTTCATCAAACACTTGACATGCATTAACTTGTACAGGAATGGGGATTTTATATATCATACTATAATGACACTTTTTTCTTCACGTAGGCATTTAATCAAATATATGGGGAGCATACTTTGGTTATACCATCATCAATGCATCTAATTAACATGGTTGTATAAATAAATTTATGATTTGAAGAGTTTATCATTAATATTATGCAAATCATCACATACTAGGATCAATCATTGGAACATGTAATTAAAAACATGAATCAAAACCCAACAACAATATGGACATGAATTTCAATTCAACTAAATCATGAACATTCATAAATAC
>NC_061115.1:103357167-103460944 GCF_002878395.1 Capsicum annuum | reverse complement strand
GTATTTATGAATGTTCATGATTTAGTTGAATTGAAATTCATGTCCATGTTGTTGTTGGGTTTTAATTCATGTTTTAAATTACATGTTCCAATGATTGATTCTAGTATGTGATAATTTGTATAATATTAATGATAAACCCTTTAAATTACAAATTTATTTATGCAACTATGATAATTAGATGCATTGATGATGGTATAACAAAGTGTGCTCCCCATATATTTGATTAAATGCCTATGTAAAGGAAAAAGTGCCATTATAGTATGATAGTATGAAATCTCCATTCCTATAAAAGTTAATCATGCAAGTGTTTGATAAAATGTCTTAGTCAATAAATTATGGATATATGTGTAGCCATTATTGTTCTTTTGAACTTTTCCCATGAATTACTTTTATGCTATCGAGTCCTGAGGGTATTTATACCAGACAATTTAGTTGTGTGCCTAGAGCTAGTGTCAGTTTCATGATAATCTCAGTCATGCCATGATCAGTAGAATTCAGTCAGTTACATTACTCAGGAAAACTCAAAAAATCTCATAACTCAGTCAGTTAACAGGATTCAGTAACATTCTGTTAGTCCACGGAACTCAATAAACTCAGTCCAGTTCATCTCAGTATATATGTTTAGTTTCTACTTAGTTGGGAGTAGGATTCAACATCGATCAAACCCAAGGACAAGGGGACACACTAACCGTAGAGGGTGTGACCCTTAGAAGTAATCCTTGTGTTCCAGAACTATGTAGTCAGCATAGGTTGAGATATCAAAACTCTCAGATGAGTGTTGATGAGATGGATCAACACTGCCAAATGAGGGTCCCACCATTCTTCTTTGGGGACACTGCCAGATGAAGGTCACTCATAGCTTATCCTTACCAGTGGCGCGGTATTGACACCCTATCAATTGGGGTTACAGATTAGACCCTAACTCAGCTATAATAGCTTATTAGTGGCATGTCGGTTAGATGACTATCTCCCATAGTCTCAGTATCCATCTCAATAAAAGAACTCAGATAGTTTTTCAAATTTAAGACTATCAGATACAGTACACAGTTCAGTACGGACCTTAACTAGTTCTATTAGAATCAGAACTGTCAGACACAGTCACTCAGTTGATACGAAACTCATGTTATCAGTATTTAGATTCAGTATTATGATGACTTCAGTTACAGTTCATGTATTCATGCATGTATCCTCACATAAACATGTTAGTGTTCTTGTCAGTCAGTTATATTTCATATATATGAACCTTTAAATTCAGCTTAACTCACTTGCGTACCAATACATTCTCATGTACTGATGCATACTTTTCTTTTGCGTTATGGTGTTTTATACCATAGGTTCAGAAGCACGAGCTCTAGAATTTCCTTAGTAGATCAGCTATTCAGCAGACAGACAAGTAATGAGTCCTCATTATTTGAGAATGTTATTTTCTAACTATTTTATTCTTTCAGTACTTAGTTTATTTCATCAGTTGGAGTTAGTTGGGGACATGTCCCATCAACTCCTTATTCAGATAATTTAGAGGCTTTCAGACTAGCATGTTCAGACAGTTATTTTAGTTATTTTGGTATTGATATACTGTATCTCCAGATGTTATGTTTTAATAGATTTTTGAACCTTATGGGTTTTTAGCCTTTTCTTCCGTATTTATATAGTATGTTATAAAGTGCTCAGTTAAGGATATTAGTCATGGGTTATCTTGTAGTCCTTTGGGGTCATGAGCATCGTGTGGTATTTCGCATACTAGATTTGGGGTGTTACAAACTTTGTATCATAGCTACACCTGTGTCATCCCAGTCGATGTGGGCCAGAGTTCAAACTGAGTGTAGGCAAATCCTGGTAAGATGAGGAAAAACTCATTCCTGAGTGTAGGCAAATCCCATTCAATGAGGCCAATCTCAGCGAGGATACTGAGTTCATAAGGGGGTGTATAGAATAACCTAACTTAGGAAAGAGTCCCACATCAACAAAATAGAGGAGGAATGCTGGGTATATAAGTAATAAATCCTTACTCCCTATTGATGCATTTTAAAGTTGTGTGGGCCTGGGCCTAGAGTGAACAATATCACTAGTGGGTTGGGATGTGACAGGGGTATCTCGGGCCTGTGTGGTTCGGGATGCCCGTTGTGGCTAGGGCCTTGGGTCAGGTCGTGAAAGAATGGTATCGAAGTTGCTCCTGTGTCATCCCTATCGATGGGGTTCAGAGTTCAAACTGAGTGTAGGCAAATCCGGGTAAGGCAGGTCAAAACACAGTCCTGAGTGTAGGCAAATCCTATTCGGTAGGGCAAACCTCAGCGAGGGTGCTGAGTCCATAAGGCAGGGTATATGTAACACCCCAAATTAGGAAGAAGTCCCACATCAGGAAAACACAAGAGGGATGCTGGGTATATAAGTAAGAAAGCCTTACTCTCTAGTGATGCATTTTGAAGTCGTACGGGCCTGGGCCTAAAATGGATAATATCACTAGTGGGTTTGGGGAGTTAAAAGTGTCTCTTGGGATTTATGGTTGGAGTTGCTCGTCGCGGACAGGGCCTCAGCTCAAGTCATGAAAAAATGGTATTAGAGCCGCCCTTGTGTCCGCCCTGTCGATGTGGGCCAGAGTTCAAACTGAGTGTAGGCTAATCTCGGTAAGGCAGGGCAAACTTCAGTCCTGAGTGTAGGCAAATCCTATTCTATTGGGTAAACCTCAGTGAAGATGCTGAGTCCACAAGGAGGGTTTATGTAACACCCCAACTTAGGAAAGAGTCACACATCGGCAAAACACAGAGTCTATAAGGGGGGTGTAAGTAAAACCCAACTTAGGAAGGAGTTCCACTTTGGAAAAACACACATGGGATGCTGGGTATGTAAGTAAGTAAGTCTTACTCCCTAGGAATGTATTTTAAAGCCGTGAGGGTCTCGGCCCAAAGCGGATAATATCACTAGTGGGTTAGGGAGTTACAGGAAGTATCTCAGGCCTTCGTGGGTGGGATGTCCATCACGTCCAGGGCCTCAGGTCGAGTCATGACAAAATGGTATTAGAGATACTTCTGTATCATCCCTTTTGCTGTGGGACAGAGTTCAAATGGAGTGTAGGTAAATCCCAGTAAGGCAGGGCAAACCTCAGTCCTGAGTGTAGGCAAATCCCATTCAATAAGAAAAACCTCAACGATGACACTGAGTCTATAAGAGGGGGTATATGTGACACCCTAACTTAGGAAGGAGTCCCATCTTAGGAAAACACAGGAGGGATACTGGGTATATAAGTAAGAAAGCCATACTCCCTAATGACATATTTTAAAGACGTGCGGTCCTGGGCCCAAAGCAGATAATATCACTAGTGGGTTTAGGGAGTTAGAAGGGTTTCTCGGGCCTTTTGGTTCGGAATGACCGTCATGGCCAGGGCCTCGGCTCAAGTCATGGCTGTTATGGGCATCCTAACCCATGAAGGCCCAGGATAACCCCTGTAACTCCCCAACCCAGTAGTGATATTATCCTCTTTGGGCCTTTGCCCTCACATCTTTAAAATATGTCACTAGGGAGTAAAACTTTCTTACTTATATGCCCAGCATCCCATCTGTGTTTTGCCAATGTGGGACTCCTTCCTAAGTTGGGTGTTACATACAATCCCCTTATAGGCTCTGTGTTTTGCTGATGTGGGACTCCTTCCTAAGTTGGGGTGTTATATATACCCCCTCTTATGGACTCAGTGCCCTCGCTGAGGTTTACCCCACCAAATGGTATTTGCCTACACTCAGGATTGAGGTTTGCCCCGCCTTACCAGGATTTGCCTATACTCAATTTGAGCTTTGACCCACATTGACATGGATGACACAGAAGTGACTCTGATAATATTCTATCACGACCCGACCTGAGGCCCTGTCCGCAATAGGCATCCCAAACAACACATGCCCGAGATACCCCTAGTATGTCCTAACCAACTAGTGATATTGTCTACTCTAGGCCCAGGCCCGCATGACTTTAAAATGCATCACTGGTGAGTAAGGATTCTTACTTATATACCCAGTATCCCTCCTGTGTTTTGCTAATGTGGGACTCCTTCCTAAGTTGGGGCATTACAAAACTATTATGATGATAGAGAGAAATATATTCCACTTAGCAGAGAAAATGTAGAATTAAGAATAGAAGAAATGTTTTCTAAACTGGTGAAGGGTCAAGAGAGATAAGAAACTTGCCTTAAAGAACTCAAGTATGATATTTTAGGATTGACCCAAAAGTTTGAGTCATATCCAACCACTATTAAGCAGTTGGAGCTATAGTATGGGCAAATCTCCTCCACTTTTGCTCAATAACAGTCAGGCGCCCTTCCTAGTGACACTATGCAGAATCCTCCAACACTTTTTCATTATCCAGCTATTAACACTAAGAGTGTCTCCCCACCTTATGAGCATTTAATGTCCACTTCTAATATGCTGAAAAATAATAATATTTTTTTTATGAGCCACCTGAAGCTGAGTTTGAGAAGCTAACTTGTATAATGATGATTTTTAGAGTGATTATAGCGATGATTGGGTTGCAGATGAGTCTGAAGATAAAGTGCAATATTTTAGCATGATTTCTCATCCACAATCAGTAGAAAATAAGGGGGACGCAGGTATGATCACCATCTCATTTTCTGTTGGGGATTTTGATATTAATCAGGCTCTATGTGATTTAGGAGAAGGAATAAAAATAATATCGTTAGTGATATACAAGGTGTTGGGGTTAAGAGAACTTAATCCTACATCTACAAGGTTGTTGATTTATGATTTATCTGTAATGAAGCCAGCGTGTAGTTTGCATGATGTAAAATTAAGGGTGGCATCATTCACCTATCTAGTAAATTCCATAATTTTAGACCACAAGCTCCGATTATCTTAGGTAGACCCTTCTTGTCCACTGGTCGGGTGTTGATTGATATGAACTTGGAGGAGATCACCTTCAAATAGAACAATAAGCTAATAGTATTAAATATATGCATGACAGTACAACAACCAGATGATATAAGAGTGGTGGCAGTGATATACACAATGGATAATGATGGGATTAGAGTGGATATACCTATTAAAGAGAGATTAAGGGTAGAATAATTAGCAACAACAATTATGAACTTTGATAGTGATGGGATAGAAGAATATAACAAGCTCGTTAAGGAACTACATGGCGTGGATTCTTACAAATATGTCCCTAAGAAGCTGGATCTTGACTTGAAGAACAAAAACACACCTCTCACAAAACCATTAATTGAGGAGCCACCAGTATTGAAATTGAAGGCCCTTCTATCTTATTTACAGTATACATTCTTAGGGGCCAACAATACCTTACCAATGATTATTATGGAAGATTTGTCAGGAGCACAAATGGAAGCTTTGACTTTGGTATTGCAAAAATTCAAGAGAGCTATTAGGTAGACTATTACAGACATTGTGGGGATTCTACCAAGTATAAACACATACAAAATACAAATTAATCCAGACAATATTCCCAGCATTGATCATCAGAGATGACTGAACCCTCCTATACAAGAGGTGGCAAAAAAAGAAATAATCAAGTGGTTAGATGCTGGGGTGGCTTTACCCATACAGATAACAAGTGGGTAAGCCAGGTTCAATGCATACTGAAGAAAGGGAAGATCATGGTGGTTCCTAATAAAAAGAATGAATTAGTACCCATGAGGCCAGTGACTGGTTGGAGAGTTTGTATGGATTATATGAATCTAAACAAGTAGACACAAAAGGACCATTTCCCTATGTCATTCATGGATCAGATGCTAGATAGATTAGAAGGTAGGGGTTTGTATTATTTTCATAATGGGTACTTAAGTTACAATTAAATCATGATTGCCCCTGAACACCAAGAAAAGACTACTTTCACCTGCCTGTGTGGGACTTTTGCATTCAAGAGAATGTTGTTCGGATTATGAAATGAGCCTACCACTTTTCAAAGATGTATGGTGTCCATATACTCTGACATGGTGGAAGAAATGATCGAAGTATTCATTGATGACTTTTCAATGGTTGAGGACTCATTTGATATTGTTTGGCCTATTTGGCTGGTGCACTGTAGAGTGTGAAGAGGGCAATTTGGTGCTAATTAGGAAAATGTCAATTCATGGTGAAATAAGTTATCGTTCTAGGGCATAATATCTCCAAACATGGTATTAAGGTGGACAAAGCAAAGATTGAGGTAATTGAGAATTGCCACCGCTATTGCCAGTTAGTAGCATATGAAGTATTCTGGGTCATGTAGGCTTTTATAGGAGGTTTATCAAGGACTTCTCTAAAATTTTAAATCCTCTATGCAAACTTTTAGAGAAAGAAGAGAAAATTGTATTTGATGATATATGTCTCAAGGCTTTTACATGCCTAAAGAAGAGGTTGATTTCGGAGCCCATTATTGTGTCTCCTGACTGTTCTGTACCTTTTTATGTCATATATGATGCGAGAAGAGTGGCCTTGGGTTCTTTCCTAGGCTAAAGAAGTTAGAAGATAATGCATCCCATTTAGTATGCTAGCAAGGCTTTAAACTTTGCACAAAAAAATATACAGTTACCGAGAAAGAGTTGCTTGTGGTTGTTTTTGCCTTTGAATTTTTTTATCTTATTTGATTGGGACTAAGGTTATATTTCATACTAACCATGCAGCCTTGAGGTATCTAGTGTCAAAAAAAGATGCCAAAACAAGGTTGATTCATTGGGTTTCTTTCTGCAGGAGTTTGATTTTGTAGTAAAGGACTCGAAAGGGATAAAAATCAGATTACAGATCACTTGTCTAGACTTGAAGATGAGGCAATACAGAGACTAGGGGATAATATTCAGATAAATGATACATTTCTAGATGAGTAGGTTTTAGCAGAATCTCAAGACTTAATACCCTGGTTTGCGGACTTCGATAACTTTTTGAAAAGTAATTATATCCTAGAAGATATATCCTTCCAGCAGTGAAGGAGATTTATAAATGAGGTGAGAAACTTTATTTGGGATGAGCCTTACTTGGTTAGGGTTTGTTTTGATGGTGTTATTTGGAGGTGTATCCC
The DNA here is from genome assembly GCF_002878395.1 of Capsicum annuum. Taxonomy (NCBI): domain Eukaryota; kingdom Viridiplantae; phylum Streptophyta; class Magnoliopsida; order Solanales; family Solanaceae; genus Capsicum; species Capsicum annuum. The sequence goes on along the minus strand of NC_061115.1, from coordinate 103,453,933 downwards.
AGAGGTGAAGATAATGAGCAATCTAGAAGCTTGTCATTCATCACTAGTTTGGGGTCACCATAGTGGTACTTGCACAACCCATAAAATTTTGCAATGTGGATTCTACTAGTCTACAATCTACAAGGTGCTCATGATTTTGTGCAAGCCTGTAACCAATGTAAGTGTGGTAATATTTCACAGCGGCATGAACTCCCCATGACACCTATTTTAGAGTTGGAGTTGTTTGATGTGTAGGGGATTAATTTCATAGGCACATTTGTGAGCTCCTATGGAATAAGATATATTCTAGTAGCGGTTGACTATGTGTCAAATAGGTGGAGGCAGTTTCACTTCCAGACAATAAAGGTAGAAGTGTCACTTTCTTTTTGAAGAAAAATATTTTTTCTCAATTTGGCACTCCTCGATTAATTATCAGTGATGGTGGGTCTCACTTTTCCAACCTCTTATTTAGAGCCCTTCTTGACAGATATGGTGTTATACATAAGGTGGAAATGCCTTACCATCCTTAGATAAGAGGACAAGTTGAGGTCTCCAATAAAGAGATAAAGTCCATCTTGCTATGAATGCCAATAGGATTAACTGTTCCAGAAAACTAGACGATGCATTATGGGCCTACCATACAGCCTATAGTACCCCTATAGGTGCCTCTCCATATCAATTTGTACATGAAAAGGTATGCCATTTAATGGTTGAGCTTGAGCATAAGGCACTTTGGGCATTGAAAAGGCTAAATTTTGAGTGGCCTGATACAGGAAATATGATGTTGATCAAGGTGAATGTGTTGGATAAATTCTGACTCTTTGCTTATAAGAGCTCGACTATATACACAGAAAGAATAAAGTTGTATCATGACAGAAAGATCAAGAAAGATTATTTAAGCCCAGTGATTTGGTCTTGTTATACAATTCAAGATTCTGCTTAATTTTTGGAAAGCTAAAATCTAGGTAGATTGGACCCTTCACTGTTGTTAAGGTATTCCCACATGCTGCTATAGAGATAAGGCATGATAGTGAAATTTTATTCAAGGTAAATGGGAAGTGAGTGAAGCACTACATGGGAAACCTGGATAGAGCAAAAGTCTATGTTTATATAGACGTTGGTGAAGTCTGAGTAGTCAAGGGAACTGAGTTGTGCCGCGATAATAAATCAGGCGCTGTTTGGGAGGCAACCCAAGGTACACGGATTCTTAGTGCATCACAAGTATGTCCTCATTCCATTTGTTTTATATTATTTTAATGCATTAGGGATAATACACAATTTATAGTTTGGGGTGGGGTATACCATAGCTACCATGGATTTTGTTGTCATGCTTGTTTTCCTATCGGACGTGGTATAGTTGTATAATCAACATGTCTAGGATAAAATTTGTGTCGTATTGTGTTTTGTTTCATATTTGTTGTGTTATTGTGTAATTAGGATATTTTTTTAACTATTTAGGGTAGTTGTCATATTTTTGATTGATTTTTAAGAAAAATAATACCCCTCAAGAAATTGTGTTTTAAAACTGTGTGAATGTATATATATGTGAACATTAAGGATCTTTTTATGGCATTAGGATTAGGGACATGATAACACTGAATAATAGTTACATGAACCAGATAATTAGTAACTTGTAATACTGACTATGTGCCATGTGTGTATGAGATTCTACTTAGTTCCCTTTGTTTGTTGAATTCAGAACTTTTTGGTTAGTCTTGTCTAGGTTTAGGATAGTCAGTTAGGAAAGGATCATGCCGCTTTTTATTTTAGTTTGATTGTAGCCTTAATGACCTTCCCTATGTGAAATAGTTAAAATTAAAGAGGGGGTGAATTGAATTTTTTCTATGAGTTGACTACTGACTCCTCATAGTCGACTCGCCCGTAGATCATTGCACTTCACAAACAGATTAGATTTAAAATAGTTAAGCACATAAATAATAGAACATAAAGTAATAAAATAAAAATTTATCTTGGTTCAAAACACTAAAGTGTGCCTACTTTTAGTCCCCTTGGGTTTCAAAGTTTCCTTATATCGTTGAATGTTGGACACAAGTACAATGATAGGAAACAAGTTTTGAAGACTTATTTTGCTCTTTAGATCTTGTGACACAGCTTTAGTTGACGTTACAAAGTTGACTCGATCCTACTCTTTATATAACAATTGTAAACTAAAAGTTACAAAGCCTTGTAAGACTAAGAATGAGACACTTTGAATTTTCTCCTTGAAGTTGCATAACCCGGTCTGTCTTAAGTCTTCACCTTTTATATTCTTTGACTGTTAATCTTCATAAGGATACCCAAGTGATTTCTTCTCAATCAAGGATTTAAATTGGTTCCTTGATTAAGGAATATAGCGTTTGATATAACCATATCAAATATATCTATATGCAGCTTTGGGTCATGTCCATATCATATATGTCCATGATTTATCTTTCCTTTTAGTATTGAATAGATTGATATCCATGTGGTGGTTGTGGTCTTCCTTTCTTTTGCTTTTTGTCCTTATTGATCTCTTGATTGATGTAGTTAGCCGTGATTCTAGGATAGTATTGTAATTCTGGGAAAATGATTCTCCTTCTATTTCTGAGATATTTGATTAATTTTCTTGCCATGCTATTTGAGTTTTGTGATCCTTCTTTTCATAATTAGATGTCTTTCTATTCCTGAGCTGGAATTTTTTTCAGCGGTCTTCAATATCCTACAAAGATTCACTTGTTATTTTGTCATTATTAAAACATAGACTTCGGAGCCTAACAATCTCCCTCTTTTTGATAATGACAAATACGAGTAAACATCAGTTGACTTTTCTGTCAATTAGCTTGCCCCTAACTTGTAGGCCTCTTTGCTATCCCAAATGTCTTGGGTATTAGCTTGCCTTTCTATATCAAAGGTCGACTTGCTCCCCTTGACTTTGTGAGTATTTATACTATCCAAGTTTCTTGGATATTAGTTGACCTTTATGAGTTTACAATCGACTTGTGCTTCTTGATTTCTTGATGTTCTTGTCTTTAGTTGACTTGTACTTCCTGATTTCCTGATGTTCCTATATTTCTCCCCCTTTTGGCATAATAAAAAATAACAGTAGCAACACAAAACAAACAGACAAAATAACATACAAGGGGCAGTAGATAACAATGGACAGTCATAATCTATTATATAAGCAGAGATAAAAAATGTCAGGTAGTGTGATGAAGATTATCTTACACTCCATCAGCATAAGGGACAGGACCCCTTTATGAATAATGAAAATTTACAGTTCACCATTTTGACATAAAGTTTTTTAGGGTGTTATGCATGTTTTGACAGAATTTTCCATAATATTTTTTGATATTCTTGACAAAGAAAGAGTAGTAGTTTTGAACAAAAATATCCAGATCATCATTCGAGGAAGAGACTTGGGATTTCAAAGAGTCCATGCAAGAGAGCACTCAAGAGAACAACTTGACTCCTTCTTGTTTGAGCCCATCAAAACCCAGTCGGACCAAACTTATGTTGGAGCTTTTACTTTTACCAAGGTCCAGGAGTTTGGTAGAAGACTCCTGGAGTTGTATGATACCTTCCTCAATGGCTTTGAACTGCTGTTTAAGTTCTTCAAGTTCCTTCATCCAATAGACAGAGAGGTTAGAGACGGATTTACTTAGCTTTGAAGGTTCGGCCTTAGAGTGGAAGGACTCCTTCCTGCACCATTCATCTTCCACCAAGACATATCCCATGCTGCTAAGGTTCTTGAATCATAAGTTAAAACAACTTCTATAGGGGGATAGGCAGAGAGGTCAATGGAGTAGAATAAAAGGATTCGGGTGCTAAACAGTTCGTATGGAAAACTGATAGATACATTGACTTCCCTTGCACTCTCAAGCATGTACTCGCATATCCAAGTTTCCTAATTGATTTTGATCTTTTTGACTAGGCAATACAATATTAATACATCATGACAAGTGATGTTGTTTAGGGATCATTTTTGCGGAATCAGAGTGGTAGAAAAAATATGAGCCATGGTACAAAATTTGAAACACAAAGACAGGGGACCAAAGTTGGTTGATTAGATTTAGAGTTAGAAAAAAATTTCTTGGCTTCCTCAAAGCCCACTTCAAAGTCCTCGGTCTAGTTATTGTTCATGAAAGGGACCATGATGAAGAACTTATTATCAAAACTATTTTCAAACAAATAGTAGTTTAAGACGATTCTTATTCCTATCACAAGAGTCTCGAATTCACTACTATCTGGGGAAAGTTGGAGATTGGCGTAAAATATGTGAATAGGGTCTTCATACATGAGAAGTACACAGAGGCAAAAAAGAAAGGATAGATCTTGAAATTCTAAAAATTGACTATTATTGAAAGAGACATCTTTTAGTTGACGAAGGTTGATGATGTGACCAAGAATGATGGAATGATTTTTAAAGGAGAAGAATTTCTCTTTGTGAGGTTTTGTCCAGAATTAGTGCATCTCTTCTTGAAGAAAAGAAATGGGGGGATTTAGACAGGTTTATGGAAGAGGTAATATGGCTAGCAGAGGGTCATCATATCTTGAGGAGAATGGACTGAGATGAAGACTCATCGGAGGATTCTGAGAGAAAAATAGGAACATTGAAGGAGATTCTAGAAATGTTAGCCATGGAGCAGGTTTTTATCATAAGAGAGAGAAGGGCAAATTTAATTAAAGAGAGAGAGAGGGGGAGAAGGAGAGCTGGTTAAGAGAACTTAGAGGAGGTGACTATTCAGAGGGGATAAGAATGGAGAAGTGAAGGGTCGTGAAGTTAAAGAAAATTGATGGAAGTGAAAGAACATTGCATGGGGAAGAGAAAAGGCCACCAGAGATGGCATGAGAAACGGTGAATTAATGATGACTTCCTTTAAAAAGAAAATCCTTTTGAAAAAGGTAAAAATTGGACTAGGTAAAAAGATTGGTGTCCAAAAATATGATTCATAAAACATTAATGCAAAATCTTTTTTTGAGAAATCAAGATCTTTGATTCTATAAATGGTTTTGTAATAAAATTGAACTAAGTAAAAAGATTTGTGGCAAAACATATGACTCATAAATCATTAATGCTAAATCTTTTTCAGGAGAGTCAAGATCTTTCTTCTAGTAAGAAAAAAATCCAACATTTTACAAGATCACTAATAGAATAGTGCTTAATGTTAAAATATGCTTTACTCTAGATGCACAGATAGACTATCATCACAGTATTGAATATTTCAAAAAAAATATAGATTCAAGTAGTAGTTTACGCATAATTTATAGAATTTAAGTGTAGAAATTTCCAAAAGACTGCATATACTGCTCCAGTTGTTGGCGAGTCAACTGACGATTGTTCCTTGTTGAGTCATGAGTTCTGGGGCATCGCTCATATGACAAAAAATTTCACCAGAACAACATTTCTAAAAAAGAATGCTAGAATTTTCAAGAATAATAAAGAAATAACATTATCAAAATTACCCCTCCCTTTTAAATTTTAAAAAAAACAAGTTAATAAAAATGTTTTGGGCATGACATGTTTTAAAATTCTAGAAATTGTCTTATGAACATTTCTCCATGAATAAAATCATGTGAAATAGTTTAAAATATTTGAGGGTAGGAACTGATAAAGATAATTTATGGTGGTTTAGACCTTGTCACAGGGATAGAGATCTTATTGAGGTTAGTAACTCTTGGAGAGAACCTGTCTTCATTTCTGTACATCATTTCAGATGCAAGAGTCAACTCTGAAGGAGGTATAGTCGACTCTGATGATACTGTCTCTGGCATTCTGACTACTTTTCTATCTACATTGTTTAACATAGAAGAGATCCCTTTCTCTCCGCTACACTCTTGTAATATTCCCTATCAATTCTTTCTTTTTAGAAATTTTGCAAATATGTTCCTTGCGAGTTAGATACGCTTCCTTTGGGTTTCCAAATCTACACACTTTTGTTCTTATGCTTACAACTGTAGGATTTGTGTCTTCTTTGTCCACAGATAAAACAGACGGGTCCTCAAGAGGAAAAAGGGGTTTTAGCTAATTTAAACAACCCTGAGAAGGAAGTCCTAAGATTGTTTAATCTTATTTTTGTATCATTAAGCTCTTCATAAAGCAGGTCACTTTCAATTTGACATGTTTCTATTTTTATTTACCAGTTTTGATGTTCCTCTTCGAGTTTTTGTTTAAATCGAGCTTCACAACTCTTCTTATTTTGAGATAGTTTATTATATTCATCTATGACTTTTTGAATCTCATTGGTTATCTTATCCAAGTTTGATTCAAAAGTATTACAGTTATGATAGTTGTGTTGTCTTACCTCGCTAGGTCTACCTAATTCCATGAAGCATATATTTGCAGCCTCTGTTTTTTCTTTGGTTTCATCCTCATCACTCCAGGCTTCAAAATTTTAGTTCTTCCTGGATGTTCTTCTTTTTAATTCTAGACAGTTTTATTTAAAGTGGCCAGGTTTTCCACAGTAATAGTAGCATTCATTATTTCTGGTGGAATTATTATTTTTTGTTCCTTGGGATCTTTGCTATCTCTGTCTTATGATTTTCCTTATTCTATGATTTATAAGAGCCATTCCTTCACTTTTGGCCTCTTCAAGAATGTCCACTTCTTTGGTTGGAGTTGCACTGAAGGCTACTAGTTTCTTTTTTCCTCCTTGTGATACCTATTAATATAATTTTTTTCATATGCAATAAGGTTACCTCGTAGTTCGTCATATGTCATATTGTAAAGATCTCCGTCTTTTAGAATAGCAGCCTTGGTTTCCCGAATCTTAGGGAGACTACGGAGTAGCTTCTGGACTTGCAAGCTATATGGATAGATCATTCCAATGATTTCAGTTCACACATGATTTTACTAAATATGGCAAACATTGTTTCAATGTACTCATTTTTTTCCATTTTGAACAACTCATATTCATTGACTAGAGAAACAATCTTTTACTTTTTGACCTTCGAGGTTCCTTCATAGGCTACCTTTAATTTGTCCCATATTTCCTTTGCAGTTTCATAAGTTGATATCTTTTTATACTTTTCCTTGCTAACTTCACACAAAAGTTAACTTTTGGCCCATGCATTAGTTTGAATTACCTCTTACTATTCTTTGAAGTTTTCAAGGTCTTCTAAGTTAGAACTACTAGGTTCTTTGTCTTTGTCCTTTGATTTGTCCGTAAGTCTTGAAATTAGTTTTGGACCCTTCTTGATGACAACCCAGGCTTGGAAGTCATTTTATTGGATAAATATTCTGAACCGATTATTCCAGTAAGATTAATGATGTCCATTAAAGTATGGTGGTCTTCTAGAGGAGTGACCATCCTAAAGAAGAGCACCTAGAATTTGATACTGGGCCATCTGATCTTTGCTCACTTGCGGTTAAGAAATAGGGTGATCCTCGTAGGAAGTCAAGCCTAAGGCATATAATAGTCAAGCCTATCTGACGGGTGACCAGGCTTTCCTAATGGGTGACTCCTTCTTCTTGTTCTGCCTATGCAGTTCTGGAGTTTGGGGATTTCTCCTAATGACTTTACCTCTCCGACGGGGAGCCTCCATCCCTGCCCTCGCTCGGTGCTAGCTCCTACTCCTAACTAAAAGACTATGAACTCATTCTTCACTGAATATAAACTAAGATGAATCTGATACTAATCATGTTTCTCAAATGGTCTAACTGAGTTAAGTTGAATTCACTTGGTTTCGCATCTAATGAAATACTACTGAATCTCGTTATCTGACTGAACAACACTGAGCTTTGAATAGAGTACTCAATTACTACAGAGGTCAGAACTGAACACTTGAATACTACTAGATCTGAGCTGGGTCTAGAACTGAGGCTAGATTACTAGTGGCTCTGAGACTACAGCGATTATAGAGATTACTTAAGTTCTATATCTGTCTGAGAATGCAAAGTTCTATAACTCACTGAGTTCTAAGAATGATGGTTCAACTGGAATTATCATGAAAACTAACATGGGCTCTAGACAGCATCTAAATTGTCGGGTATAAATACCCCAAGACTCTATAACATAAAATTAAAACATAACTATTCTTGAATAATAAAGAACATGGACAATTATTCACCATCACAATTACTAAGGCATCACTTCAAGCATTTAGGAATCCAAAACATGTAATAACACAGGGGGACATGCTATTGGATCATACTCCATTCAACAAAGTCTTGCATCAAACACTAGGCATGTATTAAAGTCTTAGTATGTATCAGAGAGCACAAAATTGGGGAATTTTATGCTATCATGTCATAATTCATTCACTAAGGCTTTTCAACAAACACTTGACATGCATGGGCTTGCACACAAGTGGGGATTTCTAGTCAACATGCTATAATGACTCTAATTCCTTCACATAAGCATTTTATCAAACATATGGGGAGCATGCTTTGCTTATTCAACAATTTTCTTCACTTAATTGACATGAACACATCACTTAACAAGCAACTTAAAGAGGGTTTATCATGGACATCACATGAATATCACATACTAGGGTCAAAGCTTGAAAACCTTGCAAACAAACATAAATCAAAACTCAATAATAGCATGAACATCAATTTCTACTCACATGAATCATAAAAACCCACAAACATAAGATATTTGAAATTTAGAAAAGGGTTCTTGAGCTTCTTGGATGAAAGGAACCCAAAAATCAACATCTACATACCTTAGAGAAACTCTTTCTTGAAAGCTCTTGGAGAGACTTTAGATTTCTTGATTTCTCTTGATTTTTCTTGAAGAAGAAGGAAGGGTTTTGATTTTGTAGAAACCCTAGTTTTTGATGTTGAAGATAAGAAATAAAGTTGTAAGCCTTGATTAGATATAAATAGGGGCTAAAAAGAGTGGAAAAAAAACCAAAATAGCCCTTTTAAAAACGTCTTAAAATGCTGAATCGGGGGCTGCGACGGTCGAAGCGACAGTCCGTCGCTTAGTTTGATGGTTTGTCGGATTGTCAGTCGCACATTGGCCTAGAAAATAATACACTGCCTCAAGGTGACGATTGAAGTGACGGTCCATCAGACGTTGGCCAAGATGCGATCACACTGCCTTAGTACGACTGCCCCAGTGATGGTCCATCGCATCCTCGACGGTCCGTTGTCCTGGCCGTTGCACTTGGACTAGGAAAGGGAGTCACTACCTTGTTTACGATAGGCTGGAAGATAGTCCATCTCCCATCCTGTCAGTTCATCAACCCGACCATCGCACCTAGTTGGTTTCGACTATTTTTTGTGAAATAACCATAACTTCCTTATTCGATGCCAGATTTTGACGAAAATCTTATTCAATGCTCTACATGACAAAAAGTCGATATTAGGTAAATTCTACATGGTTCAAAATATTTCTCACTTAGGAAGACACTTCTCAATCTTTGAAGGCCAGATTTATATTTCTCTTGACATGCCCTAAGGCTCAGACTAGGAGAGAAATTTATGGGGTCTTACACCTCCCTAGTCATACCTTAATGGTATGAGTGACACCCCTAATCATACCCACCAATCGTATTAAGGGAAGACTCCACAATACCAAGACTATCATGCACCATATGACTTGCACTACACCACTCTTATGCTCCTATTTGATTCGTAACCTAGTGAGTCATATCTTGGGTAGTATCCAAGTGAACCATACTGCCTAAGGTACAAGTGAACCCTTAAGATAGCCAACGAGTCATATTCAAGGGTATGATTTGTACCATTGAGTCGTAGCAAGTCAAAAAGGTGCAAAAATTGAAAAATTTTGCAAGGGTCCAAATCCTAGGGTATTTTAGAAGACTTCACCTCAACCTTAAGAAGAATCCTCCTAGGGTTTAAAATATCAAGTTGCACCATCAAGTTGGATAAGGACGGAATGTCCCATGCCAACGGCCTCTAAGAAATTGAAATACAAGCCAAACTGCCCATAATCATTGCCTTCCAACTCAAGGCATCTACTGCAATATTTTCCATGCTTGGATGATGCAAGATAGAGATATTATAATCATTAAGTAACTGTATCTATCTACGCTGCCTAGAATTAAACTCTCTTTGGGTCATAAGATGCTGAAGACTTTGATGATCCGTGAAGATCTCACAATGCACACCATAAAGATAATGTCTTTAAATCATGTATAAAAACTACTACTACCAATTCCAAGTCATAAGTGGGTTAGTTTTACTCGTGCACTTTCAACCGTCTCGATGCATAAGCAATAACTCAACTCTATTGTATCAATGCATAACCCAAACCATCACCATAAGCAATATAATATATGATGAATCCCTCTCTCTCAATCGAAGGAGCTAAAATAGAGGTTGAAGTGAGAAATCTCTTAAGCTATCCCAAGCTCAACTCACTCCTTAGACCATAAAAAGGAAACCTCCCTTTAAGTCAATCTGGTCATCAGTGCTGCAATAATACCAAATCTCTCAACAAAACATCTATAATAACTAGCTAAACTAATAAAACTATGATATCTATTAGAGATATAGGCCTGACCCAATCACGAATGGCCTCAATCTTCGTTGGGTTTGCCATTATCCCATCCTTAGACACCACATATCCACAGAATATGACCGAATCAAGCCAAAACTTACACTTAATGAACATGGAATAAAGAATATGATCTCTCCAAGTCTAGATCAAAATTCTCAAATATTGTATATGCCTGTCTCTACTCCTCAAATATCCAAAGATGTTATCGACAGACACGATCACAAAGGAATACAATAAGGTTTGAACACCCAGTTCATCAAATAAATGCGGATGGGGCATTAGTCAGCCCAAAAGGCATCATTAGTAACTGATAATGACCATAGAGGGTCCTAAAGGCTGTCTTTAAGATATTCTCAGCCCGAATCCTCAACTAACGGTAATCGGACCTCAGTTAATCTTAGAGAACACTGCTACACTCTGAAGTTGGTCAAACAAATAATAATGGTTCTTCACCATCACCATATTAGGCTTCATATAATTAATAAACATATGCATAGGGCCATCATTCTTCTTTACAACAATGCAGGAGCTACCCAAGGAGACATAACTCGATTTTATAAAACCCTTTCCCAAAAGATCTTGAAGCTGAGAATTCAACTCCTTAAGCATGGAGGGAGCCATATGGTAAGGTTCCATAGAAATTAGGTGGGTACCCTGCTCTAGATTAATTACAAACTCAATACTATGCTCAAGAGGAAGACTAGGTAAATCATTATAGAACATATTAAACAACTCACAAAGCATCAGAACAAAGTCAAGTGACGGACTCTCCATACTAACATCACAAATATAAGTAGCATAAGACTCATAACCCCTTAAAATAATCCTCTTATAATGAATATAAGAAATAATCCACATCGGATAGCGGATAACAACTTTTTACCATATGATCAGAGTACGTCGGGCATGGCTAAGGTAATGGTGTTGACAAAATAATCCAAGACCGCACAATAGTGGAATAATAACTCCATGCCTAGAATCATATCAAAATCAACCATATCTAACATATAAGACCAGTGTCAGTATAGTACTCTTAAATAGTCATAACATATGATCAATAAACTCGATCTACTACTAAAGAAACAGTTGATGTTGCCCAAAGCTATGCCTCCAGATAAGGCTAAAGAGGTCAAAGAAAAATATAGTAACCCAACATGGTTGGGGTCGAATCCCAAGGGAATATGTGGAATTATATTTCTTATTTACTTGAATCAGCAGGCAGTGTAGAAAATAAATGGGGGGGGGGGGGGTATAATTGTAAATAGTCAACAGCAAAAAAACTCAAATTTAGTTGTAATCAATCGAAGACAAACACTGTGATTGTGTTCTCCCTAGATTCTCAACTAAGTAGGTTTATCATGCTTTGTTGAACTAACCCATATCTTGTATGCAGAATCTAATAAGTTATGTACCATCAACTATCTTATGGACTGATTGATGGATTTCACCCTTTAAATTTTGAGTATAAGTATATCCCTTTACTAACCCTTATCCTAGATCCCAATTGAGTCTCAAGTTATTTGATGAAAGATAATTGTCTTAAGTAGATAATACTGATTAGCCAAGATTGATAATTAATCTTTAAATTAATATTGTAATTATCTTTTCCTAATCCCTACTCCTCGTATGAAGTAAGTAGTGATATATTGGGAAGAATTCCAATATTTCCAACTGCTAAGAAATCTATTATACTAATGAAAACCACATTACATATAAGAATACTAGTTTAGAATAACTTTGCACTTCCCCTACTTTGTCAATTTGCCAAGGTTCCCACAACCCTAGCTAACGGTTTTAGTCATTCATTATTGTAAAATAATAACCAGAATTCATATTTGAAATCAAAAAACAATATTACAATGATCAACAAATAAAACTCAAAGTTTCAAATCGAATAATAAACCAAAATCAAGAACAAAGAACTTCTAAGAACAAAATTGAATCCTAAAATCAAATATATGTTTATAAGTATCAAGTGTACATAAACTAATGAAGAAAATATCAAAAAGGTACATATAGAGTACATGAAAACTCTAGGAAACATCTCCTGAACAAAGAAGAAAAACTGAGCTCGGTGACCACTTACTAGCCACCTACGGGCAGTAGAAGGCATCTACCACCCTAGGTGGTTCCACATAGGAGAACTCTGTCCAAAATATTTTGAATACTTCTCTAGATTTTTCTCCTCTAAAACTTATTCTGGGACCTACACACCGTAGGTGGAACTTATGGCCGTAGGTTGTCTCTGTAGATGGCAATGTCAACTTTTTTTGCTTCTAATTCTTTGTTTCTCAGCTTCTCTGATGCATACTCTTGCACCTATGCTCCGCAGGTAGTACTATGGTCCGTCGGTGCCTATTTTAGCGATAAAAATTTTCAATTTTCACTCCCATTCTTCTAAATAGTTCCAAAACATGATTTCCTACAAAACTCAACACAAAACACATCACGTCTAACAAATATACCTAAGCAATTTGCATATTTTCATCGTTTTATGCATCAAAAGTGCTATGAAAGCATAGGACATCAACACTCTCAACTTAGAACATTTTTATGTCCTCAGGAAACACAATACAACAAAATAAAACTACGACGCTTAACTAGAGAAACCTAAGCTATCTATGATAGTTAATCGTCACTTCAAGCTCAAGAATATTACCCCTGCTATTTCAACAATTCAAAACCAAATGTGTATACATGACGCATAATAACGTGACACAAGAGAATCAAGATACGACATTATATTAGCAACGATAAACCATGCATATGTACAAGCTACACTACCCCAAAAATGTAAGCAGCTAGTAATACAATCCATGTTCTCTTACAACAAAGAAGTCCTACTCACTCATATGAAATCATGGATGTCAATATAGGGACGATAAAGAGACACTCTCACTCACAAGAAAAGTTCCACCAATACTCATCAAACGCCATAGGGTTGCCCTTATTTTCTTACCTAAACTTTTAGATAGTCAGGATAGGATAACTATAGAACTTTATTTGGGTTGTATGTTGGCTTGGGGGCTTGTATGATACATAAGGACATTTTTAGTGAGTAAGCCTCCTTGGCACTACACTTACTTTAGGGTTCTCTTATCAATCAATTTCTTTTTGTTCTACTTTTATTTCTCCCTTTTATTCATTTGTCACTCATTCAGGTTGGGTGTAGTTTCTTTTATTCCTTATTTTTTCTTTTTGTTCTTTTTCACATTTTTTTCTTTTTCCACCATAACATTCCTACTATCTTTTGTCTTATTTTACCTTTCTTCATACCTACTTCACATTACCCACCCCAATCATAGCCACCCTCAACTTAGGCAATTTGCCTGAGTTGAGGTACACAATGTCTGAGGAGGATTAGGGTCAAAATAGGTTCATTATAGCAAAAATAGGAAGGTGAAAGATGTAACTAGAAAAATAGGCTATACAAGCTGAAAAATAGGGATCAAGGGATACTTATTCACATATGGAAGGTCATTTAGGCTAAAAGTGGACTCATTTAAAAAACGGCCTATAATCCTTTCCTATCCGACTATGTAAAACCTAGGCAAGACTAATCGGGCAAGGTTTTGATTCTATACACAAAGGGAACTAAGTAGTAGCAAAACATACATGAAACAGGGTTACATCAAAAGTTACAACCTATCGAGTTCATGATTTTATAAATTATAATTATCATGTCCCTAATCTTTAGGCCATAATAAGATTTACAAAGGTCACACATATATACACATCACACAATTCTAAAATAAATTTTTGGAGGGGTATCATTTTTATCAACAATAAAAAAAACATATCCACTGCGCTAGATACTCAAAAATCATCTAATTAAACAAAAACAGAACATAATATGAAACAAAAACACAATACTGCAGAAAAATTATTCTAGACATATCGATTCTACAATAATAGCACAACCGGTAGGAAAAGACGCATGAAAAAAAAACTGCTATAGAAATGGTGTACCCCACCACCAACTCAAAAATTGTGCACTGTCCTTAGTACGTGTAAGCAATGTAAATCAAGGGAATATGGACATACCCGGGATACACTAGGAGTCCATATCATGATTACCCCCATGCGGGGGTATCTCGACAGGCGGAGGAAGTAGTTATGGTGGTACACTACTAGAGGATACACACACAGCTACCTCAATATGCCTTTAACTATTAACAAAATTAATCTTCCTTAAATCACGTGTGGTCCATTTCAGGGACTGATTATATGGTACATTAGGATCCTATAACTCCACCTCTCTGCCTTTCTTGGTCCTAACTATGGGGACCTCCTTTCTATAGTGTGGCCACCTCCTTTCTAATCTCACCCATATTAGGTGCCTTAATATCACTAAATCAGGCTGACACTTTTCCCTTAAAAGCATCTATACGAGCATGTACTTCAGCTCAAAACTCTAACATTTCAGTCCCATGTGTAACCTATAATATAGTATCTGTCATCTAGTGTCTTTTGAACCAAAGGCTAAATCTTCCCATACAACATGCCACATCAACCTCAACATTCTCTAGCTGGGTGGTAGTAGAAGTTAACCATCTACAAAGCTCTATATGAACTTTGCTGATACAAAACCATACCTGTAGCAGCAGTTGTAGTAGAGGGACTAAGGGGTACTCTAAATATCATAATAGGCTCCAAAGTTGATGTTGGAACTGAAGTAGATGTGGCTGGGGTCCCCTCACCCTATGTTCTCATCTCAGGGTTCTATCGCTGCTCTCCCACCTTAAAATCCATTCTAACACCAATATCTCCTCCCTATCTATCAGTAGACTCCATAAGGAATGATGGGCCCTTATACGGTGCCAAAATCACTATCAGAGGCATATGGATCCTTATGTAAGGATTGAGTTTGCCAAATCATTGATCGTACTAGTCTAGGCCATGACCATTTTCTTTACTCTCACATCAAAACCTTGAACCTCTGACACACCGACCTCATCACAAGCATCTAAACTAGACAAGGAAAGGGTAGTACAGGTATATCACCAAAGACCCTCTCATGAAGCTCGTGCCTAATAATGGATACAAAATCAATATCATATCTTGCTATCATGCTCATGATCAATGCAACTCTATCCTAGTTCAATAAGTTATCCACAATAGTTGAACACAATCTATAATATACTACCAGCCACCAGAACTTATTGGAAAGAGTCAATATTGCCATCTTAATCACACCCTACCCCTCTATTCAAGGGTAATCTATACCTAGAGTTGAAATATGACTGGTGATCCATATCATCATCTCTACCCTCTCTCTATTATGCTTCATATCACATATGGTATATCTGTCCCACACAAATCTTAATCTATAATCACACTCTACAGTAAATGTTGAAGGAATATACTCAAGACCAAAGATAACTCGGTGAATGGCCACTGTTGAAATATCAACCGTACTATCTCTCACCAGTGTTTGATCTAACTAAAGCTTCTCTATTTCTATACCATGTTTAGGAATAATTGATGATACTGAAGAGGCATGAGAGTTATATAACTCATGCACCACTGCCTAGATGTATGAACCCAGGGTCTAGTTATCCATCCCAACTAATACCTATCAAACGCAGCCTATAATAATGGTCTCTAGCCAACCCAAACAATTAGATCCATCTCTCTACATAAATAGTCCTCTTAGGATGAACAATTCTAGTTATAAATATATCATACTCCTAAATAGTCCTATTTCCATGTAGACCCAACCTAGGTTCACCTTTTCAATAGGCTCCAATGAGATGTGTGTAGGTTTAAAAGCCTGATCTGTTTGAGCTGGTGGCTCTATGCTTGGTGGTGTAACCTGTTGTAAAGTTTAGTTTGTATCCTTTTCAGACTAGGGTACTGCTGATGACTTCTCCTAAACTGTTGCCTCAAACTCATCCTATGACCTTTCTCATACTAAGGATTTTTATGGTTGTCACTGAAAGTGACTTAGACTCCACCTCCTTCACATCATTATTCTCTCCCTCCTCAGACTGGAGAGAGTATGGATTTGACATCCTAGCCAACTTTACCATTATCCTAGGTACTGGTATACTGGTCTGTGGCTGAGCTCTAGGCCGAGTAGAAGTAGCCTGTCTGCCCCACTATAACTAGTCTACGAGTTGTATGCCCAAGGTAGCCTTAATAATAGTCTCAACTGTATCATTTCTTTGGTATCTATTCCATGGCTGTATCATTGTGGTTAGGGTGATTGGATACTCCTTCATCGAGCCACTTCTCTTGGGGATTCGTCTTACCACCTCAAACGTCCAACCTGTTTTTGAAGCCTTTGAGGTCATGTGTACCTGAACAACCAAGTTTAGTGTCCAAAAGATAGCGAGGGACTGCAAAACTTGAGGAAAAGCTCAAAATTTAAAAACTTTGAATTTTTACTTTCACATCCCTATAACTCATACTCAGTCAGAACAAGTCCAATATTTGCATGTAAAACTAGAAACAAATTTTCAATTTGAACTAAGGCACACTAAACTTTTTGGATTCCTTTACCCTTTGAACTTCTACTTTCACTTAGGGCATGGCCATTAATTTATAATTCAAAAAAAATGTACCTATATTAATTTTTAGGCTGATTCTATGCTCTGATACATAAGATTGTTGTTTTTCACATATTTTTCATGCAATTGAACTTATAAACATACTTATTTCAAATTTAGCACAATATACTATTATTAGGGTAAAGAAGTTTACCTTTTATTTTAAGAACCAGAAGTGAAGATTGATAAAAATGAAGAACCTTAGCTTTGATGCGCAAGATGTGTAATTTAGACAAGTTGGTACCTAGTTAAATTAGTGTTCTTGTTGTATATAGATTTTGGAGAAAGTTGGTAAGTATGAAATTTAGAGGGAAAGAGAATTTTTTAGGTTTTGTGGGGTTGAGAATTGGGTTTGGGTTCCTAAATAGCCCCACTAGTCAGTTTTGGGTCGGGTTAGGTTGGGGTGGGCCTAGATTTTTAAAAGAAATTGAGTCCAACATTGGGCAACTTATAGCACCACCTACGGACTGTAGGTGGCATCTACGGGCCATAGGTATCCACCGTAAATGGGTTCTATTTTTTGGGACTTTTTTATGCTCTCAACTAGTTTTTCTAACCCATATTCCACTACTTAAAAAGTCATATGTAGTATTTACGACCTCATAAGTATTTTTACAAGTTCAAGTCCAGAAAATCCCCAAAAAATCCTCAAAATTTCCTTTTAACATTTAATGCATAACTTACCTGGCTCGAGTGGGATATTAATAATTAAGCAATGTATTAAATATCCTCAACCCCCATGAGTGGGTCAAGAAGTCCCCTTTCATGGAATATTATGAATTAAGCAATGTATTACCACGTTATAGGTCATTCCTTATTCTACTGCACATAAAAAATAAAAATTCTGTGAATACTAAAATAGCGGGTTGCCTCCCACCCAATGCTTGATTTAAAATCATGGCATGATGTGGCTAAGTTGGTTACTCAAACTTCACCGACAAGCCCATGGGTTGTCTCCCATGAAACACTTGATTTAAAATTGTGGCACAACTCGGGAACCTTTATTACTCAGAATTCATCAAAGTACCCAAAATAATACCTCATGGGTTATCAACACAATGAATAACTGACACAACCCTCATGTTGGTTGGTTTCGTCATGGTTCTTCAGACATTGAATATGATTTCCTTATTATTAACTCTGAAATTGAGCTCTCGCTTCTTCATATCAGCCATCGCTCTACCTGTGGCTATGAATGGTCTTCCTAATATTATGGGCATCTTGAAGGTAACTTTATAATCCAGGATACCTAACTCAGCTGGAAAAATAAAGTTATCAACTATCATCAACGCATCAAATGATAAACCCATGGATTTCTTCACTATGCAGTCTATTATCAACAACTGCATAGTTGTCAATTCTGGAGGACTCAAGCCTAACTGTTTGAATAGAACCAGTTACATCAAATTAATACTGGCTCTCAAGTCATATAACGCTCTGGAAAACTTAGATTTCCCAATGGAGGATGGTATCGTGAACACTCTAGGATCACTCTTCTTTTGGGCTAGAGACTTAGAAGTAGTTGCACTATAGTGGTGCAATCCACCAACATCCTTAAAACTCATATCTCTACTCACTGTCACCAACTTTCTCATAAACCTGGCACATCCAGGCATTTTCTCTAAATCCTTAAGAAGAGGAATGTTCAACTTAATTCTTTTAGCATGTCAATCAATTTCTTAAACTTCATTTCTTCCTTCTTTTGTTTCATCCTTTGAGGAAAAGGTGGGGGAGATTATGGGGTTTTCTTCACTAAAGGCTCATCAACCTTTACCTTACCTTCATCCTCATTAACACTAACATCAACACGTGTATCCTTGTCCAAAAACCACAACACTATTGTTCATCGATTTCTCAATAGCAGGTAATAGGAGATCAATAGTAGACCTACCATTTCAAGTGTTATTAGATAGGAAATGGCCTTCATTTTTAGTATTCTAAACTATATTGCTCGAGTAGGTACCCGATATCCTCTGATTCAAAGTTGTAGACATCTACCCAAATTATTATTCTAATTATTTTATCGCAGTTTCATGTGATTCAACCTTTTAGGTCAATCCCAAGATATCTTCCCTAATCTCTTTAATGCATGTTTCTTGACTTTCCTAATCCTGAACAAGTTTGGACAACATCACCTCCATCCCTAACTCAGTATCCCAACTTCCTTACAAAATATACCTTTCTCCTTTCTCTTTGCAGTTATTCTTTCTTCTCTAATCACTATCATGCTCCCTACTTCCATCTCTATATCTATCCCATAATAGTTCTGACATAGTTTCCTTTCCCCTTGGCTTAGAAACTCACTAATTCTCTTTCTAGATACTTGGTTGCCTTCTCCATATTAGAACCATAAAGATTAGAGGCCTTACCTTGTGAACCTACTACATTTAACTTATCAAAATTCACTATTGCTAACTACTTTGTCAGCAAACCAATATTAGTTTTAAGTTGTGTATTCTCTTATTCTATAAAATCATCTACCACTCTATGGTCGCTAAAAGCCTCGATGCCATAAGTGCTAGCACCTTTATTCGCCTCCTGAGTTTGCCACCCTTGGTTGGTGAGAGATATTTGTCCTACAATATCAGATGCTACTTCCCAACATAAATGCATGAAAGATCCTTCAGTGATTATATCTGTCATAGGTCTAGAACTTATGTTTATAGATCTATAGAATATCCTCTTCAAGTTTGTCCCTGAAATGCGATGATTGGTACCATGCTCAACTTTTTCTTAAGGCAGAAACAAGCCTCATACGTCAACTCAGAATGTAAATTTTTGAAATTGTATATCTCATCTTTTGACTGCAAAATTCTAGATGGAGAAACAAAATGGTCTAAGAATTGCTTGCATAACTCATTCCAAGTGGTAATCGATCCTCGAGTAAGTTCCCCCAACCAAAATAAATCTTCTCCTGTCAACGAAAAAGAAAACAACCTTAATCTGATGACCTCTTGATCTACCCTAGGAATGGGATAAGAAGTAAAAATCCCAATAAAGTATGTAAGATTCATATTTGCATCATCCGTAGAAAAACTTGCAAACACACCTTTCAGATTTAAGAGCCAGATCATGGCACTGGTTATGTCAAACTTCACATTCGGGGGTAGTGCAAAGGGATAATAGATCTTGCCTTAACCAACTTAATGTATCACATATCCTCCTCCTCATGATATAGCAGTAAGTGATGGTATATTGGGATCACTTGAGCTTCACGACCTCAAAAAATCTATCACGATTACCGTCAAGTGCTGCTGACAATCAATTGTCAGTCTCATCCTCTCTTCCTGAGCTATACGATGGGCTAAGATTCCCTTCCCTGGTTAGCAGTTGTATCTGCTAATACTATGCTATTTTTAGATCAGCAATTTCCTAAACTCCTATCGGAGGAGGTGGAGGTACAACATTGGGATCATCCCAAACCCCTATATGATGGCCAACACGTACTTATTTTATCATCATATGATTAGGCTGTAAGATTCTCTCAGGTTTAGGATTTAATGGGAGTAAGGGAATGCCTCGACATTTGTTGTTAGGAATACACCAATGTATAATAGTTATCATCCAAAGCTACGCCCCCAGATAAGGCTAAAGTAGTCGAAGCAAATATACTAACCCAATAAGGTTGGGGTCCAATCCCAAGGGAATAACGTGGAACTATATCTCTCTGTTGATGGAATAAACAGGCCGTGTAGAAAGTAAATTAGGGGTTTGTAGTTGTATAAAGTCAATAACAATAGAAAACTTTAGTTGTAATCAAACGGAGATGAAAACTAGGAATGTGTTCCCCCTGGCTTCATAAGTAAGTAGGTTTATCATGCTTTGTTGAAACAAACTGATATCTTGCATGCAAAATCTTATAAGTTATGTATTATGAACTATCTTCTGGACTTATCGATAGATTTAACCCTTTACCTTTTGAGTTTCAGGATGTTGCATTACTACCTTATTCTTGATCCCAGCTAACTATTTACCTTTTGAGTCTCAAGTTATTAGCTGAAAGATAACTGTCTTAAGTAGATGATGCTGATTAGCCTAGATCGACAATTAATCTTTAAATTTTTGTAGTGATTATCTTTTCTTAATCCCTACTCCTCTTCTGAAGTAAATAGTGATATACTAGGCAGGATCCTAATATTTGAAAATGCTAAGAAATCTATTAAATTGAAGGTAACCACAATACATGTAAGAATATTGATTTAGAACAACTTAGTACTTCTCCTACTTCATTAATCCATCAGGGTTCCCACAAACTTGTCTAAGGGCGTTGGCCTCTCATTGCTATAAAACGATTAATGAAATTCATAATTGAACACACTAAACAATATCACAATGACCAATGAATAAAACTTGGTGTCTTTAACTGAATTATCAACCCAAACCAAGAACAAAGTAATCCCAAGATCAAAATTGTATCTCAAATCAAACATATGTTTATAAGTATCAAGAGTGAATAAACTAACTAAAAAACATAAGAAGGGTATATTAGAGTATGAAAAAATCCTAGGAAACTAGTCACGAACAAAAGAGGATAATTAAGGTTGGTAGCTACATACTTGGCCACCTACGGATTGCAGATGGCACCTATAGACCATAGGGTCCCATGTAGGTGCCTCTTCTCCAAAAACTCCTAAAAGCACCCTGTATTTTTCTTCTCTATCACCTATGAGCCGTAAGTGCCCTCTATAAGTAACAATGTCTTTTTTTCTCTGCTTCAAAGCATCTGGACTTCACTTTCTGATACATACTCTGGCACCTATGCCCCATAGGTATTACTACTGTCACACCCTATACTAGATGAGGTGGACAACAACTATAGGAACACATACTATAAAAACAAACTAGATGAGAAAATGAATCACTAAACAAATGAAATCACTGATAAAAAGCTATAGATATAATACCAACCAATTAGACAAATCGATACAGATGACATATGAACCTATGAATACATATGACTGCTTTACAATGTCTACAAAGCCTTTTATGGAATCCATGACTATAAAACCATCAAAATATATATGATAAAGACTCGGTAAGGCCCTGAATCAACTTGGAGCTCACCAACAGCCGCTGAGTAACCTGTGTTCTATTGAGTAAATCTACCCGCTAAAGACCTGTGCCTGCAACATAGGACACTGGTCCCCATGAGGGACGTCAGTACAAAGTAATGTACTGAATATGTAAGGCATGAGATAACCATAAGTGAAATAAGAAATTAATGAAACTTGGGGTCAATATATATAAACATATAGATAAGGATGAACGAACCACCTTTACTTACACTTGTGGAAGACTGTATATTACATGCTTTTCTTTACTTTACTCTTCTTTGCAATATAATATTTGTAAGCCATATGATACATATGACCAGCTGATCAGTGGTAAAAGAAGATGACCTATGCTAGGTATTATACCCCTGGGATACGTTCCTCATCAATACATAAATTGGGATTGACCCATGCTAAGCTTACCTTTCACCCCTGGGATACCACCCGATAATAGGATCGACCCATGCTAGGTGTTCCTTCCACCCCTGGAATACCACCCATAAATCAATAAATTGAGATCGACCCATGCTAGCCTCTCGTCCCTGAGCTACCACTCACATATAAGTATATTTACTTTACATCACTTCTTTAATCTTTTAGATTGTTATTTTGGTGGTTATAATATTATTGAGCTTTAGAGCTATGAACTAATAGAAGAAAGCATGCGATCGAGACAAGAACAATGATATAGGAAACAAGGGTAATACTTTGGAACTTATATGACACCATGAACCTCACTGGGCATAAAATATATCCACTAATAAATAAGCCAAGAAGGTATGTGACAAGCAAGGAGATGATGACCCGTAACAAATAAGCTAGTAAGGTGTATAACTAGTAAGCAAGTGACATTACATAGCATATATGGGTTATGGTTAATTCTAGTGATCTTACCTAGCATATAACAATTAGGGAAGATTCAAGTGTAGAAATTTAGATGTTTCAAATGGGGGAATACGTGCATAGCAAGTTGAGATACGTAACTCCTCGACTAAAGAGGTTTGGACTGTACAATAAATACTTTTTAAGTAATAACAAATAGAAAGATACGTGAGAATGGGTACTATTGAAGCATGTGGGCAGATTCTAATTAGGAACAAATGTATGTCCCACATAAGGACATATAAACTATACACTAAATAGGTAAAGACTCTATAAGGTCACCTTATGCCCAAACACGATGGGAATGATATTCGAAAAAAGAACATATGTAGCCAAAAAAGTATACAATCAATTAAAGCAATTTTGGACAGTTTGTAATTCAACACGTGACACTCTTTAACTTGTATAATCTTGGATCTTATTGACTCATATAAGAGAAACATGTGACACTTTGACAAACTTTTAGACCATGGGCTGTAAATAAAAGGTCGTTTAACTATAGTGGGGTTGGTACACCATCACAATGTATCTTTTAAAATGAAAGATCATCTACAAAGCTCACTTTATTTGTACACAAGTATATGACACCATGCTAAAGAATATGAACTAGAATAACCTTACATACCATGTTGTTCAACCTGATTATTACAATGAATTAGACTTCTTTCTTTTAAGGTATTAATCTACAATATAAGCACATAAAGGAGCTAATATTAGCAACTAATCACAATGTAACCCTTGTAAAATAGTAGCTAAACACTTGACGGGCAGTAAGACTATTCAGCCCCTCAAACACTTGGTGTATCACCACACCCTCCTTCTATACTTTAATACAACTCCATTTCACCATTCCATAAGGTTATCCACTGCCTCCAATAACAACACCTATAGACATCACCTAAACAGTACCAAAATCCTTCAACATAATATAAGATATTGAACTCACGGCTTCCGATCACCGTCCCGTGAGTTCTTAACATAAACATTTATAAAATCCTCCATCAAGGCCTATACAAAAGGAGGGGTAAATTGGGGTAGTAACCTTACCTTTATTTCTGAAATTTTCTTTCTTAAAGTGCACTCCATCAAGACGCTATGTTTCCCTTCAAGTTGAACGAAATACTATTGGGAAATATTTTTGAGATTAAAGAGAAGTGGACTGCCAAGCTTGGAAAAAAAGGTCTGCCCTATACTTCAAACAAAATAATAACTTGATTTCCATAACTTCCCATGACATGATTAAATATAAACCATAGTTATTTTCACTTACCTTGGCTGGAAATAAGGAGGGTTTCTTCAAGAACCCTAGGAGAGAAAAGATGCGGCTGTTTTAGGCTTGAGAGAAAAGAGAGTGGGAGCTAATTATAATCTAATTTTTTTGCAAGAATGAAGAGAAAATGAACTAAATAGACCTTATAAATCCTTCCACTTGACCGCCTTTTTTTTGCTCATTTCCAGCCACATATTGGTCAAAATTAGTCCAATTAGGTGATGCACCTACTTGGATATTTAAGCTTCTCTAAAAGTCCAAGTAGGTGATGCACCTACTTGATTTATTTCTAATTGGATCACACCATATTGGGCCTTAAATAGAATAGGTATTGGGATGGACATTTGGGCCTTAAATAGAATAGGTATTGGGCTGGACATTTGGGCCTTCAATAGAATAGGTATTGGGCTGCTCATTTGGGCCTTAAATAGAATAGGTATTGGGCTGCTCATCTTTCCTTTTTTCTTTTACTTAATTGGGCCCTTTAATATGTCTAATAATATAGGCATCAATTTAGTCCAATAGTATAAGTAGGTGACGAACCTACTAGTCACCTATTAGCTTAATTAAATCAAGCAAGCATATCACTTATTTTCTCTTAATTTTTCCAAAATATTGATCCCTCTACTTAACTTAACACTTACCTTTAACTTTAAGCTCAAATACCTATCTCGAGTTTAAATACTTTAATCTATGCTAAGTTGTTCTATGTTTGGGATGTACGAAGCGTTACATCATCACCCCCTTTGGATCATTCGTCCTCGAATGAGAGGTATAGCTAATGAGTTGACTAACCCTAGAATTTTTCCCATAAATTTTTTTCTAGAGTTTCCTTTGTAAATAAGACTACACTAAATCTATGGGTAACTAAAATAATGTATATAAAACTCACATGGCATATCAATAGATATAACACATAAAATGAAAATATGATAAGAAAAACCCCTCTCCTGACCATGTAACTTAATGAAAACTATTTTAGTATAGCGTGATTTCCCTCATTTTCTGTATAAACAAGTAGAACACAGAGAATTATGAACACACAACTTGTAAATGATATATCAAATGAACAAATGCTAGTAGAACTTAGGATCATATAGGGGAGCACATGATCTAAGATCCTCTCATTGATGCTTGGAATGAGGAGGGGATTTAGAATTTCTACCATCTTCTATTGCCAAGTGGCTTATTCTATATCCTAGTTTTTCCTTAATACTTCAATGGAGGTAAACCTTTTGTCCCTAACTTCCTGCCTTAGCAATTATGAATGGTTGTGGGGACTTATTTTCATGATAAGTAGGGTCATTTACTATAGTTAAGGGTGCACAATGAAGAATGGATCTCCCACAAATTTCTGTAAAATGGACACATGGAATCATAGGCTTTTTAGTCTAACATATTGGGCTCAACTCTCCTTTCATTCCATATTTGATCTCATAGGAGAATCTCTTAAGAGCAATAGTTTTAAACATAAAACCAACATTTTGAGTCGCACCTTAGAATAGGTTATTAGACTAAGCTACCCACCTATGAGTAAGTTTCATACTAGAATTCATTCATATGCCTATCCTGTTCTACACACCATTCTTATTATATCTTAATATGAGAAAGCTTTATCCAACTGCATTAATACTCACACCAATAAGCATAAAGGGGAATATAATATGTAGATAAGTCGCATTGAATCTATGACACATGCACAGATCAGCACAAAAGAGCACTTAACATACAAATATATGAACCTAATAAGCTTGTGACATATAGAGAATTAAGTTATAGAAATATGGGATTTATGTAAAAGCAAAATATTGAAGAATGTAGCAAATGAGCATATGAACCATTAAAAATGTGATAAAATGAAATATGAGACTTGTAACATATAGGCAGGTGAATTGAAAGACTTATAGTATGTGGCAAGTGAAATAAAATATTAGGCTAGATGAGGACATAATCCAGAGGTCTAGGTTATGACTATTTATCCAATAGATAAACAAGTGGGCTACAAGAATGAACATGATAATAAAGTGAACTATGAAACACAAATCACATTGAGCAAGTGGACTAGAGAATGAATAACTAGACTAACACATGAATAATTATACAAAGCATTTAGGCTATGAGGAGTGTAGCATATAGGCAAATGGTCTATGAAAGGTATAACATGTAAGCAAGTTATAGGTGATACTTTAACTCATGAGAACTAATTCAAATGCCTATAACACAGTCAAGTTAATCTATGATGCAACAAAAATACGGACAAGTGATCTGTGGTAAATAATTAGCATAATTACATAGACGGCAAATTCCCATGAACATATATAGCAATAAATGAGGGTTCAATGAAGTAGATAACATCTACATGCAAGTATTCCATGACGTATGTTATAAGTGAGAAAATAATCTACAAAAGACATACGACCTATAAACAAATAAGCTATAGAACTTGTAGCATGTATAATTATGTAACAGACCAGATTTTTTGAAAGCTAGGAGACATCTTATGGGTTCACTCTACCCTATTAATTTTGAGCATACTACTGCTAGTGCTAAATCACTGGCGGGATAGTTCTTCTCGTGTTTGTCACTTAACTAAAAACACATGCAATTAGTTTCCCTATATTATCTTTTAAGCTCCTATGAATTCTCCTTATCAGTGTTTCGGGGCCATAATAGAAAAGAAATCCTTAACAGTTCATTTGTAGAAGTAGGAGGTCAAGATCAACCTTACCTTTTCGACTAACCTAGGATGTCATTACAATCAATGTTTGGTACCATATAAAAGTACAAATAAACAAATTACAAATAAAACTTAAAGGCACTATAACACATAAACTCTTATTTACAGCAACTCACACACAAATGTGAAGTACATGCAAAATTATATTATGATTCTAAAACATCTGAAGGTTAGTTACTCCGGGCTTAACTAGATAGGTCTATCTATGCTAACTATTTTTCATAACAAGGTAGCCTTGACATACTTAGAACATGAGCTCGAACAACTTGATGTAGATAATAGATTTTCTATCGGTGATTAGACATATAGTCAAGAATATTTTCCCCCCAAACCTTTCTTCAACATGCTCAAATATGTATGTACAACAACCAAGAATAACTAATTCATGTGATAAAAGGATGAGAATTATCATAGGATATGTGTATATAATATAGGAACTATAATATATATGTACACAACAAGTGATGGCAATCCAATACCTTTAGTCAAGAAATTTAGATAAGCTATACATCAAGGGAATTTCCATATTAGGGACTCAAGTGAAAAAAAGGTAGGTATACTTCACGACAATTTTGATAAGCCATTAAAACTCTATACATATGCATAACAAACTACCTCTTATTTTAATAAGGATAAAACAAATGCATTAGGTTAGTCCAAGTGTATATCTTCTGACCGTCTCTCTATTCTTGTATTTAATAAGACTAGGAATCCAAACATGCATTCATATTGTCAGTTGGGTGTCACTTTACCTACTTCATGTCTCTGACAAATACCCTTTTTAACAAAAATGGCTCACTTCATGAATTCTAATACGCAAAAATAGTCTAGATAATCACCACATAGGTCTAACCAGTCAATATACCTTTTCCAACCATAAGTTGTAGTCGTATACTAACCTTCTATAGCCAAAACATAGTTCACCATAGGAATCAAGTTTACATATACTCTTATATAGAACAATTGGAAATACTCATCCTAGAGTTTTCTACAAAAGGGATTACATGTTATTGTTACCTATTTGGGGTGTCATACACACATACCTTATAAAAAGATAATTAATAAAATAGAGAATGATATTTAGTAGGTGTTTGGTGATATTTAGTAGGTGTTTGGTCCTTATCTTCTAACTAGGTATATGCGCTATCATATTGAAAGGTTCACCCTTCAGACCATGCTACTAGCTTCTTTCAACTAATACAAAACTAATTTAGCAGATTCTATTTTAAAAATATGTGTAACTCTGAAACCCTATATACTTACTAATGAAGTACTAAATGTCCTCCGCGGTATTAATTCCCATATATTGAAGGAGTTATATGAAGGAAATATCAAACCTAAGAACCATTCACGTCCTCTTAAGAAGTGCACTAAGAAATATTTTCAACCCATCTTTATGACTAGTTAACCATTTATCATACAAAAATATTAATAACCTTATTATATCTTGCTCAAATAAACCAAGGCAATACAAATAGTACAAATACAGCCTTTTGTGCAAGTAAGACAAAAACCTTTACGATGTTCTCTATTATGGGCCGTGAGGGTCGAACTAAATTGGTTCACCTTAATCTAATTTTTGATATCTTAAGACCCTTTATTGTACGTTGCCTCTTGGACATTAGTGGTGCTGGAGTTTTTTTACCACCATTGACCTTAGCTATAGTAGGTATAGAATGAATATAAGAAATTATAATACGAGCGGGAATGGACTTCTTAACATTGCTCTATCGCACAATCTGGATTATGAAAGAAAGTGACATTTCCTGAATGTCCAAGTAGCCCCCTAATTATAAATATGGAGCGCAATACATTTATAAGTAAGGCTCTACTAGACACAGCTTTGTAGACTCGTAGGATGAACTACTTTGATACCACTTTTTTCACACCCCATACTAGATGAAGTGGACAACAACTATAGGAACACATACTATAAAAACAAAATAGATGAGAAAATGAATCACTAAACAAATGGAATCACTGATAAAAAGCTATAGATATAATACCAACCAATTAGCCAAATTGATACAGATGACATGCGAACCTATGAATACATATGACTGCTTTACAATGTTTACAAAGCCTCTAATGGAATCCATGATTGTAAAACCATTAAAATATATATGATAAAGACTCGGTAAGGCCCTGAATCAACTTGGAGCTCACCAACAGCCGCTAGGTATCCTATGTTCTATTGGGGAAATCTACTCGCTAAAGACCTGTGCCTCCAATATAGGATGCTGGTCCCCGTGAGGGACGTCAGTACGAAGTAATGTACTGAATATGTAAGGCAAGAGATAACCATAAGTGAAATAAGAAATTAATGAAACTCGGGGTCAATATATATAAACATATAGATAAGGATGACCGAACCACCTTTACTTACATTTGTGGAAGACTGTATATTACACGTTTTTCTTTACTTTACTCTTCTTTTCTTTATAATATTTGTAAGCCATGTGATACATATGACCAGCTGATCAGTGGTAAAAGAGGATGACCCATGATACATATTATACCCCTGGGATATGTTCCTCATCAATACATAAACCGGGATTGACCCATGCTAGGCTTACCTTTTACCCCTGGGATACCACCCGATAATGGGATCGACCCATGCTAGGTGTTCTTTCCACCCCTGGGATACCACCCATAAATCAATAAATTGAGATCGACCCATGCTAGGCTCTCGTCCCTGAGCTACCACTCACATATAAGTATATTTACTTTACATCACTTCTTTAATCTTTTAGATTGTTATTTTAGTGGTCATAATATTATTGAGCTTTAGAGCTATGAACCAATAGAACAAAGCCTGTGATCGAGACAAGAACAATGATATAGGAAATAAGGGTAATACTTTGGAACTTATATGACACCATGAGCCTCACTGGGCATAAAACATATCCACTAATAAATAAGCCAAGAAGGTATGTGACAAGCCAGGAGATGATGACCCGTAACAAATAAGCTAGTAAGGTGTATAACTAGTAAGCAAGTAACATTACATAGCATATATGGGTTATGGCAGATTTTATTGATCTTACCTAGCATATTGCAATTGGGGTAGATTCAAGTGTAGAAATTTAGACGTTTCAAATAGGGGAATACATGCATAGCAAGTTGAGATACGTAACTCCTCGACTAAAGAGGTTTGGACTGTACAATAAATACTTATTAGGTAATAACAAATAGAAGGATACGTGAGAATGGGTACTATTAAAGCATGTGGGTAGATTCTAATTAGGAACAAATGTATATCCCACATAAGGACATATAAACTATACACTAAATAGGTAAAGACTCTATAAGGTCACCTTATGCCCAAACGCGATGGGAATGATATTAAAAAAAAGAACATGTGCAGCCAAAAGAAGTATACAATTAATTAAAGCAATTTTGGATAGATTGTAATCCAACATGTGACACTTTAACTTGTATAATCTTGGATCTTATTGACTCATATAAGAGAAACATGTGACACTTTGACAAACTTTTAGACCATGGGCAGTAAATAAAAGGTCGATTAACTATAGTGGGGTTGATACACCATCACAATGTATCTTTTAACATGAAAGATCATCTACGAAGCTTACTTTATTGGTAAACGAGTATATGACACCATGCTAAAGAATATGAACTAGAATAACCTTACATACCTCGTTGTGCAACCTGATTATTACAATGAATTAGACTTCTTTCCTTTAAGGTGTTAATCTACAATATAAGCACACAAAGGAGCTAATATTAGCAACTAATCACAATGTAACCCTTGTAAAACAGTAGCTAAACACTTGAAGGGCAGTAAGACTATTCAGCCCCTCAAACACTTGGTGTATCACCACACCCTCCTTCTATACTTTAATACAACTCCACTTCACCATTCCACAAGGTTATCCACTGCCTCCAACAACAACACCTATAGACATCACCTAAACAGTCCCAAAATGCTTCAACACAATATAAGATATTGAACTCACGGCTTTCGATCATCATCTCGTGAGTTCTTAACAACAGTATATATAAAATCCTCCATCAAGGCCTATACAAAAGGAGGGGTAAATCGCGGCATTAACCTTACCTTTATTTTTGAAATTTGCTTTCTTAAAGTGCACTCCATCAAGATGCTATGTTTCCCTTCAAGTTGAACCAAATACTATTGGAAAATATTTTGGAGATTAAAGAGAAGTGGACTGCCAAGCTTGGAAAAAAAGGTCTGCCCTATACTTCAAACAAAACAATAACTTGATTTCCATAACTTCCCATGACATGATTAAATATAAAACATAGTTATTTTCACTTACCTTGGCTGGAAATAAGGAGGGTTTCTTCAAGAACCCTAGGAGAGAAAAGAGGTGGCTATTTTAGGCTTGATAGAAAAGAGAGAGGGAGCTAATTATAATCTGATTTTTTTGCAAGAATGAAGAGAAAATGAACTAAATGGACTTTATAAATCCTTCCACTTTACCGCCTCTTTTTTGCTCATTTCCAGCCACATATTGGTCAAAATTAGTCCAAGTAGGTGATGCACCTACTTAGATATTTAAGCTGCTCAAAAAGTCCAAGTAGGTGATGCACCTACTTGGTTTATTTCTAATTGGATCACACCATATTGGGCCTTAAATAGATAGGTATTGGGCTGGACATGTGGGCCTTAAATAGAATAGGTATTGGGCTGCTCGTTTGGGCCTTAAATAGAATAGGTATTGGGTTGCTCATCTTTTCTTTTTTCTTTTACTTAATTTAGGCTTTTAATATGTCCAATAATATAGGCATCAATTTAGTCCAATAGTATAAGTAGGTGACGCACCTACTAGTCACCTATTAGCTTAATTAAATCAAGCAAGCATATCACTTATTTTCTCTTAATTTTTCCAAAATATTGATCTCTCTACTTAACTTAACACTTACCTTTAACATTAAGCTCAAATACCTATCTCGAGTTTAAATACTTTCATCTATGCTCTAAGTTGGTCTATGTTTAGGATGTACGGAATGTTAAAACTACGGGGGTGCAGGCACCCACTTCAGTGGTCCAAAACTCCAACTTTTACTTTTTTCTCCAGAATAGTTCCAAAACCTAAATTACTATAAAACATAACAAAAACAAATCATATCTAACAAAAAAACCTAAGTAACTTGCATATTTTCATCATTTTAAATATTAAAAAAGCTGTAAAACTATATCAAATCACCACTAATGGGAGTAGACACGTAACGACTTGGATAATAAGTCTCAAGATAACTCTAATTGTGGGGCATAATAAGAACACACATAAGAATATATGGATCCTAGATCAAATAAAGTAAAAGCCTACTAATACTATACTAAAATCATACCTATAATCTCAACATCTGAAGACTCAACCTGGGGTCTAGCTGGTAGTGCATACAACTGATCACGCCCGCTATTTGGCTGGGGTCTTGACCGAACTCAAGTTCTACTTTTCTGAGAACCTCCATGAGTACCCTAGGAACCATCATTTTGACCATGTATACCACCTCTAAGTGGGGGGTTACATAGCCTAGATGATTCTGAGATAATGGAACAATCACTCTATGACTGGGGCACTCTATATAGAAATGACAAAAAGATCCTCAACAATAACATGCCTCAGGCGCTGAGCCAAAATTAAAAGATCCAACTGACCTGAATGAACCACCATAGATAGAATACCTAGAAGATGAACCTCTCAAAGATAGACCACAACCCTGGCAGGAGGATTATTGATGCGTGACTGGGCTCCATCGGTAAACTAAAGTATGGTCTGAATTAGTCTACTAGATGGACCTTGATGCTGATACGGCTGGAGCGGAGGGTACCTACCCTAAGATCTACTGCCCCCTTATACCTCACAATTTATCTCCTCTATAAATTGTGCATGATCAAAAACCTTAATAAAATACTTACCCATAACAACCAAACTTTGTGTAGACACAAAAAGAGGAAGTCTCAATCCTTAAACAAAGCAACGAATCCTCTCATATTAAGTAGTCAGAATAGAAGTAGCATGGCTAGAAACCTCATAAAATCAAGCCTCATACTCCACAATAGTCATGGATCCCTACTCTAACCTCGAGAACTGATCCCTCAAATAATCCCTATGACTATGGGGCTTATACTTCTCAGAAAAGATCTTATAGAATTGAGTTCATGCCATAAGGGAAAACCAAATGGCCTGAAATTAAGGATCTATACACTAATGTCAAGATGCCAAATCCAACAGAATATTAGTTTAATCCATACCACGAGTTTCAACTAGGCCTAAATTAGGGAGTCTATCCTCACAAACAATCAAAACCCCATAAGCATCATTGCCCTGTGTACCAGAAAACCTAGTGGGGCTAATATCTAAAACCTACACAATATCTTCTACTTTTAAACAAACATATTAGGCTGGGCAACCACCGACTGAACAACTACCAACTGGGAAACTACAGCACAGAAGGTTTCTCAACTCTAGAAGCCATAAATACAGGTTACACCCCTGCCTTAGTACTGGTCTGATCTGTAGACTGTGCACTACCAACCACTACTAAAATCTAAGCCTGTGATCCCCTGATCATTGAAGAAATAATCTTGATAGAACCTGGGCTGGTCCCTGTCCTGATACTGGCTGAGTAAGAAAAATCTATGGCTCAGAAGAGGTAATAGTATCTAGTGAAGGCCCCAATCCTAGAGACTAGCTGGGGACATATCCCTAGGTTGTCTATGAAATCTAGGTTATCCATGAATAGTGTAGGATCCATAGGCTTGGTCTTGGGAACCTTATCTCATATAGCGGTAGCAAGTGTCCTAGTCATATACGAAAGAGTGAAACAAAAGGAATGCTTTAAAAGCAAATTAAACTCTTAGCATGAAATGAGTGAAATAAGTGACGAACTCCTAAGAAGGTCCTATAGCCTCCAAATATAAGGAACGAATGTCATTGTTCTAATTCATGGGACTCTACTAGACACTTGCTCTTATATCAATAATATCGGTGAAACCTAGTCTCTGATAGCAATTTGTCATGACATGATTTACATGTCGTTATGGTAAATACTTTATCCTTCTAGTAGGTAAGCCAAACCATAGTCTAAACTAGATGCAATGGTCTAACTCAATGGAAAATGGCATAAAAGTCCAAATTTAACAATTAAAGGCTTAAGAAGCGATAAAACAGTCATAATAGTCTTATAGATAGATAGATAAAATATGTTGAACCATCCCAAGACACGGTAATGTTGGTACAAGAGGTAATACAAAACAACTATAAGTACTAAATATTCAAATATAATCTTTCTTGAAGATGAAAGACTAGATACAGATAAATAGAAGGAAAAGGGTAACTCCGACTTTAATAGCTCACCAAATCTCTGAAATCAACCTAGCACGAGCATCAAATCAATGGTAATAACTAGTACTCAGATCTGCACAAAAAGGTACAAAAGTATAGTATGAGTACAAAAACCATAGGTACTCAGTAGGTATCATTGGTTAACTAAGCTAATTCATGATATAAATATGATAAAATACAAGATAAAATAGGCAAAGTAAAAGTAAAAGGGGCAAACCTAGAAATACACTCCAACACCATAGTACATAGATAATTAACTATATATAAAATGGTAGCACAAAGGTCATACAAATATAACTACCAAATTGGCCCCCATAAGCCAATAAGTGTGGAAAAGTAAATAACCCAACGCTGGCGCCTATAAGTATAGAGGGTACAATCAAGGGAAACTGAGTAAATGAATAACCATAAGTTACCAATTATCATTCCTTAACCTAGAACTCAATTGCATTATCATTATTATCATCAATTATAGGACTTGAGCGAAATCTCATAAATATATATATAAACTGTGTCAATGAACTATCCTAATAAGTCATACCAATAAATTACCATAATAACCTATATAAATAATCATCCCTTTACTCATATCTAAACACCAGACCAAGGATTATATCAATAGGTCATACCAATACCCATAACATAAACCATACCGATCCCACATTTATCAAGTCATTCCAAAAACCATGTCTATGGACCATGTCAATAGTCATATCCATAATTCATATCAATAATCATATCTATAAGACATAATATTAACCATATTTATAGCCCATATCATTAGTTGTATCTATAGGCCATATCATTAATAATATCTATAATCCATATCACTATCACTAATCATATATATATGCCATATCATTAATCATATCTATAAGCCAGGACATTAAACATATTTGTAGGCCATATCATTAATCATATCGATGAATAACCAAATTAACATCAACTTCTAATATCCAACTAACAATTATTAAATATATTCACTCTTCATAAGTCTCGAACAAAACATTAATAAGGGTATATCATGCATAAATAAGTTTACAAAACTAAAACAAGCCTTAGCTTAACATGAGTCAGAGGGACCTACTTCTAATTCTCAAAATCCATTTAGGCCAAATTTACCCCAGACTAGGCTAAGGTATCTAAATTCATTTTTAGAAGTTTAATAAGACATATTAACCCTAGGATAACAATTCCTTCCAACTATAATCAACTAAGTCAATCCTACCTAAAGTAAAAACAACTAAGAAGATTTTCCCTAACATGAGAAACTAAGGAAAATTCATCCTAAACATGAATCACGAAGCCAACTTCACCGAAGACACGATAACTAAGCTAATTACTCCAAATTTACAATTTCAAGATAGCCTAAATGGATCAAGTAATCCAATTTTTTTCATCCATAATTCCACCATCTAAATCCTACCCCATATCTAGTATAATATCATAAGCATACTACGAGATATTTCAATCTATGAAGAAGGTAAATCTAGCCTACCTGGACGCCAAAGAAAATCTTGAAGAATATACTAAACCGCTAATTTTCTTTTCTGAGAAGCTTCTACAAAATGCAAGCTATCAAAATTACAATCTACTTATCCAAACAAAAATAATGATACCCATATTGCACTATTATCCTTTGGGTCTAAAATTATGTAAAAATCTCATGTGGAGCCATTTACGTGCTCGCACTATGGACCCTAACAGACATACCTCTATGCTCAAGAAATATTTACCCTTAAAAATGGGTGAATTCTAAGCTCTAATGGTTCTATAACTAAGCCACCAAAATTCTAGAGATTTTAGAAGAAGATAGAGGAATTAACTAAGAAATTAATGGGAACTTACCTCAAATTCAATGGTGAAACACGTAAATTAACTAAACCAAAGCTCCACAATTACCCATAATTGATTCTCCCAAGTTTTCCCACCTTTTTGAGTTCACAATTCTAGAGAAGGATGAGAAGTGGTTAAAATTGGGGTATTTATTTCCTTCCCAAGCCCACAGGTGTTGCTTAAGCGAACATCAGGTCGCTTAAGTGAATATTGCTTAAGCGATTAGGTGTTGCATTCACGACACTAGCAACTTCAACATATATTAAGTAAGTGATGTTAGTATCTCTTAAAAGGAATTCTTTTACGTGATACATGCTTTGCTTATACAATACTAGTGGGGCCAAGCCAGGTCACTTAACTGACCTGTTGGCTATGTAAGCGATGCACTAGACACTAGCTGAGAAGTCTCTGCCAATCCCTCGATATTCATTTGGAATTGGATATACATAGATAAACTATTCTGCCCTATCAAATTTAATGTGTTGGACTCGATGGAACAGTCAAAATCTCCATCCTAAGTCATTTTAATAAAAAAGTGGGTCCCACACCCACTTACCTATTTTCTTAACTTTCAACCAATATCCCAAATTGAGTTTAGGAGTCTTAAGAATAACCAAGGGTCCGCCTAGCCTAAAATCAATGTTCCAGAGTTGTAGGAATATTTAGAATTGGAATATGAGGTTGTTTGACTAAAGTTTTCACTCGATAGACAATTTTAATGAATAAAGGCTTTAAAATTGTGAATAGTCTCTAAAAACAAATGAACCACTCGGTAGCCACACTGTTAGTCCCAAAAAGTCATAAATGACCTAAGAGAGTTACAGGAAATATTTAAGCGATAAAAATAAGAAACAAATACATAAAATGACCCAGAGGGTCATTACAAGACTAATTTTGATGATTTGAGTGACTTGATCCCACTTCGATGACATTCATTAGACCAATTAATGGTCTCTCTAAAGTTGTAACAAACCCTTAAAGCCCTAACCTAAAGAGAAATACATTTTAACCCCAACTCTAAACAACTAACATTTGGGAGTCTCTATTGAAGTGGTCATTCTCCCCACAGTCATAACATATATCAAGAGCCTTAGGTTGGCAGGGAACATATGCTGACCATGCCTGAACATATAAATCACATTTAGGGCACTCCCTAGACCAACGTCTAGTCTCACTAAAACCAAGTCAAGATCTTGAAATACTCTAAAGTACTGTACCCACTGACCCAGAATTGATATAAGCACAAGGAGCACAAGGATTTCAAGGTCTTGTAGAAGGTTCAAGTTCGGATATGGCAAGTGCTTGAAGACCCTTTTGAAGCCTTTTTGAAGCCTTGAACAAATTGAAGAGAAGGAAGGATCACTACATTACATAGGCGCCTATTCATTAAGGGCATAGTGGTCTTTACACTTCAAAAGACCACACTCCAAGGGCGCCTCTTCCTAAGCCTCATTAAGGGCAATATAGTCATTGTTATGTAATAGTATAAATAGACACTTTAGATACTATTTTCATTAGAATTTTGATGATATTTAACATTAATCTTAATTTGTAGCTTTAGTCTTCTAGTGTAGCCCTAGAATCCAAAATTAGGTCCCTTGAACATTGAAATTGTTTTTTCACTTGTCTTGGGAAATTTGCAAGAAAGGGGTGCTTGAGGAAGTATGAGTCCTTTGGGTCACCTAAGAGGAAGATTTGAACTTCTATTGATGAGGTCTGATTGATGGTTTGATACACCATCTTTTGTTAATTATTTGGTAGAAGTAAGGGTCTTTCTATCTATCTTTTATTTCATGCAATTCTTCGTCTTCATCTCCTTCTATTGTGTTGTTTTCTCTTCATGTTCTTTCTGGTTTTTGTGTTTTATGAGTCCATTTTCGTTAGTCCATAGACTTTAGGCTATCATTTGGTATCAAAGGCTTTGTTAGGGGAGTTCCAACATCCCTAAATCTTGGTTTTAGTGTTCTTATTTAGAAAATCTCAACAAAAAAGAGTCAAAAAAATCAGAAAATACAAAAAAAAAAAGAAGTGTTGTCTTGTGTATTTGTTGTAGATCCAAATTTTCTAAGTTAGATCTACAAGTTTTCATTGTGTTTTTAAGGTTTCTAGTGCTATATCCTTTCTCTCTAGCACATAGGGAGTCTAGATCTACTTTTAGATTGAAGTTTGGTTGAGTTAGAGCTTAGATCCACCATGGCTATGGAGTTTTGAAGATTTTGAGCTAGATCTGATTTTTTTCATGGTGATTTAAGTGTATTTTATGCCTGATTTTTAGTGGGTTGAGTTTGTTTTGGCCTAAGGAACCTAGATCTATAAAAAAAATCAGATTTAGAGCTCATTTGCTTGGTGTTCAAACTTGGTCAACACTTGAATATTCATATTGTTCATCCATGATCTTCATATCTTAGTGAAGAAGAATGTTCAAGGGTCTTGTTTGATATAAAAAAGGGAAGAAAGAGAGTGAAAAAGTTTTTTGTCCAAAATCATATTCAAAGAATATTCCATTCTTCCAAAAGGAGGAGGGGACAAGGGAACAACAAAGTACACTTGCAAGTACAAAGAGGGGGACCATTGCATTTCCATTTCCATTTGTGACTTGAAAGGACCCTAAATTGCTTACTTACCCCTCAAAATCGAAACTCTCTTTATCCCAAAGTGGTGTTTGTTCGAAATTAGGTTTTGGGAAATTTGAAATTTTAAAAAGTGATAACCAACCATGTAGTGCCACATCATCACTTATGCTCAACAAAAATTTGACTCTAAAATTAGATTTCCTAGTTTCTAATTTTTTATTCTAATTTATTTTAAGCTAATTCTATCACTAATTAGAAAACTAGTAAGTACCTACTAGGTTGGTAATTAGTCTAGAGTTCATTTATTTCGTGTCTTCGATTTTTGTGTGCTTTTCTCATTTTTAAGTCGTAGTATTTTGTTGGTTCAAGTTCGTACATCACTTTATTTGAGTCATTTCAAACAATTATCAATTCCAAACCAGATCTTCTCTCCTCTCATGTAACTTGCCAAGTATTGCCGATTCTCTAACACTTGTGAGGCCAAGTGTGAGGTGAGGTTGAGTGTGAGTGAATTGAGGCTTTTGAACTAACTTGTTTGGTCATTTTATAGGTTGTTTGCTTGCTGTTTTATTTGTTCTTTTAGGTACATTTGACATGAAATCCGAAGGAACTACTCTCGAACCTTTGGGAAATGATGTTATTGGAGCCTTGATGGCTCGGATTGATGCCTTGGGCCGAGAAATAAAGAGTACTAGTAATTCCTTCGCCCGAAAGGTGGAGGATAGCAATGATACTTTGAGGAGAGAATTGAAGAGTGATTTTGATGCCCTGAGAAGTGAAATGGTAACTACGAAGGGTGAAATTTCAACTTTTAGTGGAAGAGTTGATTGTGTTGAAAGTAGGAGGAACTCACGGCCTTCCACTCCTAATCCTTACCATGCATCCTCTAGTATCAAAGATAATAACTCTTCCATGACTATAACACCCCAGACCCTCCACCAAATGCTTAACCCTCCAAGAGTTCCACAAAACCATCCACTAAAACAATCCCAAACCCCTCTTAATCGGACCCTACAAAGGCCACTACCCCACCAAATGAACCAAGTCCAACAAGAGAGACTCGGAACTCAAACTCCACCACCAAATCCAAACCAAATACCTCCACAACATACCACTTACCATATGAAAAAGTATCACATAACTAAAGAACAAACCCACTTCCCCAAAGGCCTTAAATTTGAAACCCACCCATCTAAATTGAGGATTATGGTAGAGGGGATCAAGAAGGTTATGATGTTCCTAATGATGACTATTAGTTTGAATAAGAAATAAGGGAAAGACATGATCAAGAGGACCTTATGGTAGCTTCTGAGGGCAAGTTACAAGGAATGGGCATGGTGATCAATCAAGGTTGGCATTCTAATTTTCAAAGGTGAGAGTGATCCGGAAGTTTACTTAGCTTGGGAATCCACTTGTGAAAAGATTTTTCAAGTGAATGACCTTTTAGAAGAAAAGAAAAGTTGCTATGCTATTGCTCACTTTGAAGGATATGCAAACACTTGGTGGGATTACACCAAAAGATTTGATAATGTGTTGATTGATGGCCAACGACCTCCTTGGTAGATGTTTAAGAGAGTTATGAGAGAGATATGTACCAGAGCATTATTGGCATGAGCTTCTTTCCAAGCTTTACAATCTAAATCAAGGAAACAAGAGTGTCATGTCCTATTTTGATAAATTTTAGAACTTGTCTTAAAACTTGACCATAGAGGTGAACAAGTGCAAATGATGTTATCCACTTCAGGGTTGGGTTGAACAAGGACATATCCTCCCATTTGACTCTTCACAAGTTTGGAACTGTGGTTGAAGTCTTCCAAGCTTCCATGGAGATTGAAAAAGAGAACAAAGAGAGGTCGGCCTACAAGCTCAAAATCTAACAAGGTTCGGGTTTGACAAGAAATGAAAAGGTAAGTCCTTTGACTTTAGATTGGAACAAAAAAAAATATTCTTCATCTTATCTTTCTTCTCAAATCTTAAACAAGTAAGTGTCATACCAACCTCCAAAGTTGGAGGTGAAGCCGAATGCCCTTCCTACTTTATCTAAGGGCTTGCAATGTTTCAAGTGTCAAGGTTGGGGTCACTGGACAAGTGAGTGTGCTAATCATAAAAATGTGATCCTAAGGGAAGGTAGGTTATACTATCTTAGTGAAGAAGTTGAATTAGAAACCAAGGGGAATGATGACAACTCTTAAGATAGAGAGTACTTAGAACCTGAAACTCAAGAAGGAAGTGAAGAAGAGGTGTTGCCTTGTGAAGGGGAATGTGATGTCCCTAGTTATATAGTTTGGAGGACTTTTTTTAGTAAGGTAATGAATGATCAAAGAGAGCACATCTTTCATACCAAGTGCCTTATTACAGAAAATATGAGTTCCATGATTATAGATAGTGGGAGTGGTGTGAACATTGTTAGTGTCACTTTGGTTAATCACTTGAAATTACCCACTATCCCTCACCCAAACCTATACAAGCTTCAATGGTTAAACAAGTGTGGTGAATTGAAAGTCAAACAACAATGTGAGTCAATTCAAAATAGGGAATTATTATGATGAAATAAAGTGTGATGATTTCCCTATGCATGCATGTCATATCTTATTAGGAAGGCCTTGGCAATTTGATAGACACACGATGCATGATGGAAGGACTAATAGGTACACCTTTGAGCATGGTGGTCGAAGATTCATTCTTTTTACTCTTCCACCATCTAGTGTGAATGGAATCTAAGAGAAAACCAAGAAGTTGGATGAGAAAACAAAGAAGGAAAAGGGAGGAAAGGTTTCAGATTGTGAGAAGGGAAACGGGGAGACAACTTTGTTTGTGGGACTTTCCCACAAAGGTCAGGTCCCTCGATCTCACTAACCCAAAGACTAGCATTTTACCTAGCCTTGATTCTAATTATTTGCAGGTTCAAGCTCATGAATTATCAAAGAAGGATCAACAAGAAATATCACATGAAAGTGGCCTCAAAATACCCTTGGCCAAAAGCTTCAAAGGAGTGGATTGTCCTAGTCCAAACCGAGGTAGTGATGCTATTCCAGATATTTCCTTGAGCTCAAATTGTTGTCATGTGATTCCTTATGTAGAGGTTTTGGAATTTCTTGATGTAGTTGTACATGATTCTTGTCTTGTTAGATCTCTTGATATGTATAATAAACCATGTACACCTAAGATTAGTTCACTACTTGAATATTAGAATAGTTTGGTTGAAAATTTTCAAGTTAGTGTTGATGCTAGGAATGATGGTCTTGATATTGAACATGGTTCTTTGAACTTATGTAATGAAAGCCATTATGTTAATCTTGTTCATAGTAACCTTGTGTTTGTCCTAGGGGTTGGTAATGCCTTGAATGATTGTGAACTTGGTAACATAGTGAAAGGAGTGGGCCATCTCGACTTAAACCTTTATCATTTACTCCCATTTAACCCCGGAATATTCTTGAGATGTGAAGATTATAGTTGCTGGTCATGATAACTTATATTTGATATTGATGCTATTCATGTCTTTGGTATCCCTTATGATAAGCTTTTATGTCAAATACTAAGGATATGTGGGTGTATGTCAAGTGTGAGCAACCAAGGGTTGATGATATGAGTGTGGTACTAATACTAACCCTCCTACTGAGAGGATTGTGTGTTTGTTTTTCTCTCTCTTTGGTTTTTGCAAGATCTGAATTTAAGGAAAAATTCCTTCAAGATGGAGAGGATGATACAAGAACAAGGAAAACAAGGATTTCAAGGTCTTGTAGAAGGTTCAAGTTTGGATTTGACAAGTTCTTGAAGACCCTTTTGGAGCCTTTTCAAAGCCTTGAACAAATTAAAGAGAAGAAGGGATCGCTAGATCACATAGGCACCTAGTAATTAAGGGCATAGTGGTCTTTACACTTCAAAAGACCACACTCTAATGGCGCCTCTTCCTAAGCCTCATTAAAGGAAATTTAGTCATTGTTATGAAATAG
Source organism: Capsicum annuum (assembly GCF_002878395.1). Classification (NCBI taxonomy): domain Eukaryota; kingdom Viridiplantae; phylum Streptophyta; class Magnoliopsida; order Solanales; family Solanaceae; genus Capsicum; species Capsicum annuum. Next base: position 103,411,313 of record NC_061115.1, on the reverse strand, counting down.
TATAAATAGACACTTTAGATACTATTTTCATTAGACTTTTGATGATATTGAACATTACTCTTATTTGTAGCTTTAGTCTTCTAGTGTAGCCCTAGAATCCGAAATTAGGTCCCTTGAACATTGAAATTGGTTTATCACTTGTCTTGGGAAATTGGCAAGAAAGGTGTGCTTGAGGAAGTGTGAGTCCTTTGGGTCACCTAAGATGAAGGTTTGAACTTCTATTGATGAGGTGTGATTGATGGTTGGATACACCATCTTTTGTTAATCATTTGGTAGAAGTAAGGCTCTTTCTATCTATCTTTAATTTCATGCAATTCTTCTTCTTCATCTCCTTCTATTGTGTTGTTTCCTCTTCATGTGCTTGCTGGTTTTTGTGTTTTTCGAGTCCATTTTCATTAGTCCATAGCCTTTAGGCTATCAAGAATGGCTTCCACGGCCTAAAGTTCCATGTTTAATACTCTGCAATGTATGAAAAGAAATCTACCCATTATGATCACTATGACTGATTTGAGAGTCACCTAAAGTTTGAGATTCTATTTGTTTGGAACTGGAAAGCTACAAGTTAAGCTGATCCACATAAAAAGGATCCTAACCTCGACTATAATCCCATGAATACTGTACTAAGGACATAGCCTTTTACTGCCACCTCTAAATATCCTAATACATGCTCTTTTTATAGCCATTACGTGATCAACAACTTGAGAGAAAAAAGACCTAGCTTCTATCAAATGCTATGATACCAAACAAAGTGGCATGGATAATCCTCTAATAATCTAGGCAACATCTCATGCTTTGAAGGATATAGCATAGGAGTATGTCTATCTTACTTAAGATACCCAATCTTATACTCTAAAATTGACAAGAAACCTTGCTAAATACCAACAAACCCAAATCTATAATGAGAATCAGACGATGTACCGAATATCACCCCTGGCTGTGAGGTATCCATAAAAAGGTTTGTAATCCCCAACACTAAATCTTGAAAGGATGATATAGTCATAAACTCTACTAAAGCGTTGGCATACCCTAAATCCCCTGACTGATGCTTAAGATCATACATATTAATCTTTAATTCTCTAGTCCAACATTGTGCTAAAACTCTGGAAACCCATTTAAAAGTGTCATATGCATCTATTTATAAACTTATATTATCCATACAGAATAAAATAGAGTCAAGGAATATACTAGAGGCTCATAGAAATATTGACACACAATAGGGAGTTAAGAATAGAATTTCCTAAGAATTCCATGAAGCCTATCGAAGATTGGATATAGATATCTTCGTACTGATCCACAAGACTCTATAAGACACTTAGATCTAATACCAACACACTGGTAAACCAACGCTTTGATACCAACTTATCCTGATCCAATTTCTAAAGTTATGATGGTACATACTATGACCTATGAGTAGGTAAGCCAACCTATAGTCTGAAATTGCTAGTTGTGGACTATCAAAAGGAATGAATGGAAATAATGGAATAAATATAATAAAAGGGATAATATATATAAAATGACCCCAAGACCTGGAGAAGTTAATAACAAGAGCTTCTAATACAATATAAGCACAAGGAAAATAAATAAATATACATGTACAACCCATCTCCAAATACAATATAAAGATCAATCTAATCAATAAAAGAGAGAGTAGAAATGATATAAACATCAGGATCACATCCCAAATATCTCATCCATATCTGCTCCACATGATGCAAACACAAAATGCTAGAACTCATATTATGATTTATATATTGTTGAAGTATAGTATGAGTACCAACCATGTGGTACTAAGTAGGCAACTGCCGACTGCACTTGAAAGATAGTGCATACATAAATAACATGTAAAGAAGGAATATAAAGTACAAATAACTATGTAGGAAGATAAACACAATAAGCTAGTGATACAATAAGGATAAACTATCGTGTCATACTACTAATATGAGTCTGGAGTAGAATATCATATATCACTATCCAATATACCAATGAAGAGTTGAAGAATGATATATAGTAATATACAATGTGAATAATCAAGAAAAAATGCATGTACGATAATACCACGTATAAATATACATATATGCATATAAGACTAACTTAAATATATAAACTAAGGTAGTCAACCTCACTTCTCTAAGGGATCCTATCCAAGAAGGATGCTAATGCTAGCATAATCAAGTTACCTAATCATAATTTCTAACCATGAGATAACCATCCATAAAGTTATTCAACATAAAAAAGGAAAAGGATTAGAATCACACCTCAAACCTTAGTACTTGTCCATAATCAGCCTACCATGAACTAACCATAATAACAACAAGGAAGAAACCCATTAGTCCATACAAATAATACCTAATTTGGTCCCTATAAACCCGAAAGGTTCAATCAAAACTCAGTGAATGATAACCATGCCTACACCTATGCAACCCACTATAAGGCTAATGGATATAACCACCAAATCATATACTTGTGATAAAAAATCCATATGAATGAATGCAAGTAAATCCATAGTATTATATCTGATCTGGGTGCTATAACATACCAAGTATATACACCTTCTTTAGCTCAACAACTTGCAAAGGTAGGATATACGATAATGTCTTTTCTCCAGTTCAATGACTCATAAATAAAGAGGTCTTTAGGAGATTCAAGAATATCTATTCGTAGTACATGATCCCGATCTTGGATTTCCAATCATATCATCATTAATCTACTCCATCTAGTATCAAAGATATGTATATATAATAAGTGATACTCAAATTGTGTCTAAAAAGTGTAAGTCTATAAATCCATTTCCTAAGATCAACTCCAGGACTAAATTAGTATCATAGAGTAAAAGGGTCAAAATATCCCTAAACCAAAGTCAATAGTAGTGGTAAAAAGTGGATAAGCCATGGACCAGAATCAATCTCGATCTAATTTCCAAAACCTCATCTTTATTTCTAAAAGCTCATAAATTATTAATTAAGGTGGTATAATTCCCATTATAAGATAATCTATTTTAAAAGTATAAAGTGTGAATAAATCCCCTTTTAGAAAACAATAGTCAAATCATGATTTTGGTTGGAGTCGTACCACTAAGTAAGCATGAATATACAAAAATTTATAAGCGCCTGCCCTAGTATCCAAATAATACAATCATAATCACCTAGGTATCTATACACTAAAGTCATGGCCTTTATAAGGATATAAGTTCAAAGAATGTATAATAAAATAGGATCGAGTTGATAGGGTAAATAATGAAAAATAACCAAGGAGTGTTAGACAAACTTACCTTAGCTTTAATGGATGATTCCTCACACTTTCCCTCTCCTTAAGCTCTCAAAAATAGTGGGAAAATAGTTGATAAAATGAGAGGAAGATTAGGTGAATAAAAAAGATTTAAAAATCCCCAGGTGCCGCTAAAATAATCTTTTTTCTACCTAAGCAACACAAGTCAACTAAAGAGGTCAAGCATTAAAATGTGGGAATTACTAAAGCAGTCTCCTAGCCACTAAAGCAATGTCCTCTTAAGCAAACACTGGCCACTAAATCTATAATGACTTAAATTTTGGTGATTTGTGTGAAATATTTATTTATGTGTGATTTAACCAATTTACCCCTCCCTATGATTTCATTGTGGTGTTTTTGATGTGTGGAGATGATTGGCATGGTTCCTAATGCATTTCAGTGTGGCTTATACAAGATTGTGGTTTTTAATAGTCTTAAAGGCTTACTATTTGACTTTGGTCATTATGTTTTGATCTATGTATTGGATGAAAAAATGGACTGTGCCAATATATTAGAACATCAATTTTAGGTTGGTAACATAGTTGGTGTTTTTTTAAGGTTTTTATATCTTATTTTGACCCTCTATTTAAAAATTTGTGAAAATAGGTCTTGGAGGTCAATTCTGTGAAAACAATATTTTTTTCAAAAATATGATATCACCATTAAGTCTAAAACATCAAATTTAGTGGGGTAGCATAGTTTGTTTGTGTAATTAGGATTCTAGATTAATCCCAAGGGGTCACAGAGACTTGGAATTCTCCAAGTCTCCTGTTGGTGCACTATCTTCAGTAATGCTTTTGTCACTCAGGCAACTTTTCCTAACAACCAAAGTTCTGTTTAAGCCAGGCTCGCTTAAGCAATTGCCGCTTGGTGTCTTAAGGGATAGCCGCCTAAGCAATTTGGTGGTCACTAAGGCGATGCTTGGGTGGATTACACCCATTTTGTTTAGATTCTTTCACCATTTTGGAGACTTGGAACATGGAGTTTGGGTTTTTGGGTGTTTTCTTCTAGTTTTAAGCTTATGTAAGCCCCAAACTTCTATTTAACTACTTTTGTTTGATTTATCATTTAAATCTTGTTTAAACTCAAATTAAAAGGTGAAATTTTGGAATTTTGGCCCGAAAGGAAAAAATTATCATTTCTATTATTCAAACCCCATTTTACCACATTTTTAATTGGGTTTTATTATATGAGTTCCTTTAATCTTGAGAAAAATGATTTGGATTAAAAATGTGATTTTACCCTTCTTTTTGAAAAACCTATTTTGGGGGTCCTTTTTGACCCTAATTCAAATGTGGATAATATGAGTATCATTGTCTTTGTTTTGACATATAGATTTTATATTTATTTGTCTTAACTGATTTCTAGGTCTGTATATAAGGTAAAAGCTTAGTAATAGAGGCTTATTTTTTCTAGTTTTGCTATTTGAGGTAGGTTATTGCTTAGCTTTCTTCATACCTGGTTAGGCAGTTAATAATATTGTAAAATTATGTTATGGTCATAGGATTGTATAATGTAAAGTATGTTTAGATCATTTATGTACCCATTTGGTAGCCTATGTGGATAAAAATTAGTGGTTTTTGAGACACTATAAGCTATGTGTGACCGTATGAGGTCATATATGTTGTTGTTGGCCTGGTAATGATATATGTATGTTTGTTTTCACTCTTTTTGGTGGAAAATTCCTAGATATTGGGATTTATATGGTAGGAGTGGTATTTTCTTATATGTTTCACTTGATGATTTTTGGATAATATTAGATCATGGATGACTAGTTGATTTTAGTGGATTTTTGAGTAACATAGTTGTTATATTAGATATTCTCATCTTGGTAGGTTATGAGCATTATATCCTCATATCATATTCACTCATTAAACATTAGTACCACCATGAAAATAATGGAAATGTGGCTTTATCTAACAAAAATATGGCATTTTTAAAAACCCTCTGCTGATGTTTATGCTGAAGAGAAGTTATAGGTATTGGTATTTGATAATAGTTTTATACAGATTGATGAAACACTCATGGATCCTACATAGATCTTAATAGGTATGGGTTGACGAACCTCTCATAGATCTTATATCCATAGTTCAGCTTGGTAGGTGTATATGGAGGTTTTGCAATAACCTCATGCATCATCATCATCTCCTTCTTCATTATTGTATTTCATATATTGTGCTTGTTCTGTAATTGTATATCTATTTATGACAAGATATATATGCCCATTTGTTCTATCTTCTTATACTTATAATCAGAGTATGTGTATACTTGTTTTTCTTTCCCTTACTTGTTGTTATGTGTATATAGTAGAGCTTTTAGTGAAATCAGTATGGCTTATTGTTTGGGACATTTTTTTATTACAGGTGATGTGCCTATAGTTTTTATTTATATGCTTTATTTCTACTTTACTTAGTTGTCCTATATACCTACCAAGTACAAGTGGACTGTACTCATCCTACTGAACCCTTTCGATGCTGATCTAGGTATGAGTGGACCACATTGATAGTATTTTCAGGTGGCATTTGGAGTCAATTCAAGATAACAGTTGATCTATGCATTCAGAGTTGGTTACTACCTTTTCTTATCTGGACTATGTCTTATAGTATTTAGAGACAGAGTTTGTTCTTTTTTGATATCTTGTATATATTTTACTTCAAGTTATATTAGTTAATTCTTAGACTATGACACTAGGTTTTTAGGATTTGCTTTGGTATCTTGGTTGTTTTACAATATTATCATATTTATGTGGTTTGACTTCATTCTAAAAGCCTTACCTTAGTGTTTTATGTTAATTTATCATTTTATATCAGTTTGGACGATAGGCTTACTTTTAAGGCTTACCGCAATAAGTTCCCTTATGACCCTTAGTTTTTAGGTTATGATAGATTGGTATTGAGCCAGGTTCATTGGTCTCAATGGTGTAAGAATTGAGTTTCTCATAGAGTCTTGCAAATTAGTATGTAGACATCCATATCTATCTTTGAGAGGTTATAAGATGTCGTTAGGAAATATCTCTCATTTTGTTCCTAATCATGTGGATCATTCTTACCATGTATCCTAAGGCATATTTCATTCTTTCTACAAAGATTGTTAAGGATTAAGTCTTGTAAAGCCAGAGATGCAGATCAATTATCTGAGGAGAGAGCATAGTCTAGAAGGCATTACGAGTTGAGGTCAAGTTCAACGTGAAGGACTGACATAAGGATCTACCCCATCTAAACATAGAACTACAGGACTCTTCCCCAAGCCTCAAATTGAGCATATTGTATTTATGTAGCCTACTCTAATCTTGCAGAGTTCTTCTACCCCGATCTCGGAGAGGTTATTAGTTTATTTATTGACCCATTTGGATGTTGCTCATGTGAGTGCACCTAGTATTTCTCCAGCTCTGAGTATTTTACCTCTGTCTATGACAGTCTGCTTATGGTGTTCCTTTAATTCCAAGTATGTATTCTCCTATTGTACTAATATGTGCTTATGGTACTCCACAAACTCCAAGTTCAGTTCCTTATTCAGTGCCTATATCTGAGTATGATAATTCGAGATCTAGAGTTTAGCCTTCTTTTATGATGCCTTCTTAGATGGGTTCTCAGCTAACAAAATTTACTATTTCTCCTATTTTACATATATGGTTATGTCTTCTGAGCATCATAAGAGGTTTGAGAGATCCACTCATTTGGGTCCTCCTAGATTTACTGATGTCATAGGCTAGGAAGGCTATGAGTTCTTGATGGATTGTCATGAGACATTGTATAACTTGATTTGCTTGATTCACATAGGATAATGAATACTACTTATTAGTTAGTAGATGCAGAAAGAGATTAGGGGAGGTCACTTATTGGTTATCAACCTCTTGGCTCTCCAGTGATGAATTGAGATTTCTTGGTAGTTTTTCCCTTTAATTTAAGAGATTAGATGAGAGATGAGATGATTAATTAGAGAAGAGATCCATGCCTGTTGTAGAGTATAAGGCATGATTCAATGCCTTATCTAGATATTCTTATGCTAGCATGTCACAAAGTCTAAGAAGATTCAGAAGTTCATTAAACGGGTTGGATGTTTCTCTACACTTTGTTAAGACATATATGGTAGTGTCTGGGGCATCGTTTCAGAGTATTATGGATCATTCTAAGATGACTTGTCTATTCTTCGAGAGTCTCAGTGAGGTGCCAAGAATGTTTGCTATGGGGGCGAGTTCAGTTATATTTCCCAAGGTAGAGATTCTAGATACTTCTGTGGATATCATGGTCAACCAGTGCAGATAGGATTATGAAGGTCAAGTGATAGGTTTTATTATCTAGTAGCTTTGGTTGTTCGTCCTAGCTCAACTGTACCGCTTTCTATTGAGCGGGCTGCAAGACTTGCTTTTTGTGTGATAAGGACAGCCATATGTCCAAGGATTGTCTGCATTATGTTTTTAGAGATACTTTAATATTTGCCGTGAGCGGTAGATTTTCTACTAGATGTGCTAGAACCAAATGTAGTGGTGCCCATGGTGGTGGTCAGGGGACTACTCAGCTAGGTGGTAGATGTGGACAATGCTATGCTATACCTACTAGGATAGAGGTAGAGGCCTCTGATGCTATCATCATGGGCATCATCCTTATTTATTTTAGATTTGTATCTATGTTATTTTATCCAAGATTGACTTTCTCTTGTGCGCCTACATATTTTGCTTAGGTTTTTTTTTTTGAGCCTTTTGATGTGTCTATCCATGTATCTACCCATATAGAAGACTCTTTTACAATGGATCAACTGTGCCAATCTTATTTCATGGATTTTATTGGGTATGAGACTTGGGTAGATTTGATTGTACTAGATATTGTGGATTTTGATATCATATTAGGTATTGATTGGTTAAATTTTTATCATATTATCATAGATTATTATGCTAAGACTATGAATTTAGCTTCGCCGAGTCTACAAATGATATCATAGAGTGTTATACTTTATTCAGGTCCCAAAAGGGTTATATCTTTTTTTCAAGTTCATCATTTGATTGAGAAGAGATGATTATCTTATTTGGCTCATATTTTTATTATTAGTGCTATTTTATCTCCTTCTTTGGGTTCTGTCATATTGTTTGTGACGTCATGGATACTTTCCTTATAGATTTACCTAGTGCCTTTGGATCTTGATATTTACTTTTCTATTGATATAAAATCAGACACCAAGCCTATTTTTGTTCCTCCTTATAGGATGACTTCAGTAAAATTGAAGAACCAGTTACAAGAGTTATTAGATAATGGGTTTATTCGACCTAGTGTATCACCTTGGGGGTGCCTATGTTGTTTGCAAAGAAAATGTAAGGGTTTATTCACATGTGTATTGATTATTAATAGTTGAATAAGGTGACAGTTAAGAATAAGTACCCTCTTCCCCATATTGATAATTTTTTCAATCAATTTTAGGGTGCTTTGGTGTGTTTGAATAGTGATTTAAGGTTTGGATATTTCCAGTTGAGGGTTAGAGCTTTGGATATCTCAAGGATAGCCTTTCGGACTCGATACTGTAATTATGAGTTCTTGGTCATATCCTTTGTGTTGACCAATGCCCCAGCTGTATTCATGGAATTGATGAACAAGGTATTTTGATCATATCTTGACTCTTTTTTCATTGTATTGTCGATAGTATTTTGGTTTATTTCAAAAGTGAGACCAATAATAAAGAGCATTTATAGATTGTGCTTTAGAGATTGAGGGCTGAGAAGTTGTATGCTAAGTTCTCTAAGTTCAAGTTTTGTTAGCGTCTATCTCTTTCTTAGGTCATGTAGTGAACAAAGATGGTACTATAGTCGATCTATCCTAGATTACAATGGTTTATGATTGGGCTAGGCCTACTTCTTCTATCTAGATTTGGAGTTTTATTGGTTTATCGGGTTACTATTGGAGTTTTGTTGAGGGTTTTACATCTATTATAGCACCATTAACCAAGTTGATTCAAAAGAAGATTTTTTTAGTGGCTTGATGATTGTGATATGAGCATTCAAAAGCTCCAAAATATATTGACATCAAATCCTATCTTGAATTTTCCCAAAGAGGGCATAGGTTTTACCATATTTTATGATACTTCATGTGTCAATTTAGGTATTTTATTGATGTAAAAGGGTAAGGTGATTGCGTACTCTTCTCGTCATTTAAAGCCCCATGAGAGAATTTACCCTACCCATGATTTAGAGTTGTGTATGGTAGTGTTTTCTTTGAAATTATAGATGCACCATTGGTATGGGGTCCATTGTGAGATTTTCTCAGATCACATAACCTTCAGTATTTCTTCACCCAGCGAGATCTTAATATGAAACATCATTGTTGTGTTGAGTTTCTTAAGCATTATGACATGACTATTCTATATCATTCAAGCAATGCAAATATGGCCTTGAGCCAGAAGTCGACTTGCATGGGTAGCTTCATTCACATTTTGACTCAGGAGAGGCCTTTGTCCTTGGAGTTTCAATCATTGGCTAACCAAATGGTTAGGCTTTATGTTTTTACACCTAGAGTGTTTTTTTATTTGTGGAGGCTAGGTCTTACTTTATAGAGAAGATTCAAGATCATTAGTTTAATATTGTTAGGTTGAGAGTGATTTGGGATATGGTGTTAAGTTGTGAGGCTAAGGAAGCCTTACATCATTCAAATGGCTCTTTTAGGATTAGAGGCTGATTTTGTATGCTGAGAGTGCGTAATTAGATTATATTTATTTTTGAGGAGGCCCATTATTCTAGGTATTCTATCCATCTGGGGGTGACTAAGATGTGTCGTGACTTGAGGCAACATTACTGGTGGGGTGGTATGAGGAAGGCTGTAGCAGATTTTGTAGCTCATTGCCTATATTACCAGTAGGTGAAGGCCGAGCCTTTGTGACCTAGTGGTTTACTTCAAAGTTTATCCATTCTCGAGTGAAAATAGGAATGGATCTCTATAGACTTTATGAGAGGATTTCCTCGTACTTCTTGTGGTTCGAATAGTGTTTGGGTCATCATTAAATGATTGACTAAATATACTCATTTTATTTTGATTTAGGTTTTCTTTAGTGATGAGAGGTTGGCCCATATCTATATTTAGGAGATAGTTATCTTCATAGAGTATCGGTGTCTATCATCTCAGATTAAGGTTCAGTGTTCATATCTCACTTTTGGAAGACTTTTTAGCAGGATTTGGATACTCGGGTTGATCTTAGTATAATGTTTCACCCCTAGACTAATGGTCAATTAGAGCAAATTGTTCAGCTTTTGAAGGATATGTTCCGTGCTTAGTGATAGACTGTGGTGGTCATTAGGAGCAATATCTATCATTGTTAGAGTTTGTTTATAATAATAGCTACTATTCCAGTATTGAGATTGGTCCTTTAGAGTCTTTTTTAATAGGAGTTGTCGGCCTTCAGTTGGTTGGTTTAAGGTTTCTAAGATTAGACCTCAAGGTACAGACTTACTTCGTGATCTTTGGCTAGGGGTCGGGCTATTTAGGATAGACTTTGACTGGCTCAGAGTAGGCAAAAGTGTTATGCGGATCATAGAATTTGTTCCTTGAGATTTAATGTTGGTGATCATGTCTTCCATTGTGTGTCTCCTATGAAAGGCATAATGAGGTTAGAGAAGAGAGGTAAGCTTAGCCCTATGTATATTAGACCTGTTGAGATCCTTCGGACTATTGAATATGTGGCTAAAGAGTTAGCATTGTCTTATGATGTATCAGTTGTTTGTCCAGTTTTCATGTTTACATACTTCGGTGTTACATTCCAGAAAAATCACATGTCATTCATTGGGATTCAGTTCAACTTGAAAGGTGGTTTTCTTTTGTTGAGAAGCGTATCTCCATTCTATCTAGGGATATTAGACGGTTGTATTCTAGAGTTATTCTTGAGGTCAAGGTCTAGTGGAGGCATCAACCTATAGATGAGTCTACCTTGGAGGTCGAGTCTGATGTGCATAGTAGTTATCCCCGCGTTTTGCTGATTCAAGTATTTCTATTGTCCTTAGTTTGGGGACAAACTAGATTCTTAGTGGTAGATGATGTAATGACACGATTTTTGGTGATTTATTTGAAATATTTATTTTTTTGTGATTTGACCATTTTACTCCTCCTTGTGGTTGCATTGTGGTATTTCATGGAGTGAGGATGATTGGCACAGTTCCCAATGTATTTGGGTGTGGTCTATGATTGTTGTTTTTGAAGGTCTTAAAGGCTTGCTAGTTGACTTTGGTCAATATGTTTTAATTTGTGTATTGGATGAGAAAATGGACTACGCTAGCAGATCCGGAACGATGAACTTAGGTTGGTAACATGTTTGGTGTTGTTTTATGGTTTTTATATCTCATTTCAGCCCTCTATTCAAAAAGTTGTTAAAATAAGTCTTAGTGACCAACTATGTGAAAACAATGTTTTTGAAAATTCTGATACCGCTATTGAGTCCAAAGCATTGAATTTAGTTCGGGTAACATATTTTTTTGTGTACTCGAGATTTTGGATGAATCTCGAGGGGTCCATAGAGACTTGGAATTCTCCAACTCTCAAGTTTGTGCACCACTCAGCTGGGGCACTTTCTTAAGCGATACGTTGGTCGCTTAAGAAACTTGCCTTGATAGCCAAACTATCACCTAAACAACACTAGGCACACTTAAGCGATTGGTGCTAAAGCGATGGCTTTATCGCTTCAGTGACTCTGGCATGCAAGACTTCTTTCTCTTAAGCGACATCCAAGTCTCTTATGCGATGAGGGGTGCTTTACTTAATCAATGCCTGGTCTCTTAATCAATAGCCGCCTGAGCAACCCGATAGTCCCTTAGGCGATGCTTAGGTGGATTACACTGCTTCTTTTGATAATATTTCACTATTTTTGAGACTTGGGACTCAGGGATCGAGTTTTTGGGCATTTTCTTCAATTTCTATGTTTGGATAAGGTCCAAACTCCGATTTCAACTACTTATCTTTAATTTTATCATTTAAATCTTGTTTAAACTCGGATTGAAAAGTGGAATTTGAGGATTTTTGCCCAGAAGGCCCAGATTATCATTTCTTTAATTCGAACACTAGGTTAACCTCATTTGCACTTTGGATTTCTCCGATGAGTTTCTTTAATCTTGGAAAAAATATTTTTGGAGTAAAATTTTTATTTTACCCTTCTTTTTGGAAATCTATTTCGGGGTCTGTTTTGACCTGAATTTATAAATGGGCAATATGAGTATCATTGGCTTTATTTTGAAGCATAGATTCTATATTTTTGTGTTTTAGTTAATTTTTGAATCTGTGTGTAAGATGAAAGCTCATTGATAGTGGCTTATTTATTTCAATTTCAAAATTTGAGGTAGGTTATGGCTTAACTTTCTTCAAACTAGATTGGATAGTTAATAATAAAGTAAAAGCATTTTATGGGTATAGGGTTGTTTCATGGGAAATGTGTTCTGGTGATTTATGTGCCCATGTGGATAAAATTTGATGGTTTTTGAGACATTATATGCTATGTGTGATCGCGTGGGGGTATTATATGTTGTTTTTTGCTTGGTAATGATATATGTATGTTTGGTTGCACTTTTTTTGGTGGAAAAAGACGAGTTTTTGGGATTTATATGGTATAAATGATATTTTCTTATATGCTTTACTTGATGATTTTTGGATTATATTTGATTATGGATGGTTGGTTGATTTGAATGGATTTTTGACTCACATGGTTGGTATATTGGTTGGATATTGGATATTGTCATTTTGGTTGTTTGTGAGCATTACATCCTTATATTATATTTATTTATGAAACATCAACTTCAAAGCATTCTCTTTCAAGGAAATAAACCCTATCTTCAAGAATCAAGGTCCAAACTCAAGAATTTCTACAAGCACCTTCAAGAATTAAGTTTCCAAGGTATGTTAGGTGTGCATCTATGGGTTCCTTTAACCCATAGAGTCCACGAATCCATTTTCAAACTACAAGATTTCTGAATTATGAACTTCCATGCTTGAAAAATTGAATTGAATTCATGTTATGTTATTGTTGGGTTTTAGTTCATGATTAAATTACAAGCTTTTATGACATTAATCATTTTATGTGTTGAATTACATGATCTTCATGATAAACCCTTCAATTTGCAAGTTGATTTATGTAGCCATGATAACTATATGTGTTGATTATTGTATGATCTAAGCATGGTCCCCATGTGTGTGATAAAATTCCTAAGTGAATGAAATAGTGCCATTATGACATGATAGCATGTATTCTCCATTAATGTATGAGTAAATGCATTACAAGTGTTTGCTAAAATGTCTCAATGAGTAGATTGTGATCAAGTAGCTATTATTATGTTTTCAAGATTATGCTATGCTTTACTTTTCATGCTATAGAGTCCTGGGGGTATTTAATACCCGATAATTTAGCTATTTATCTAGATCCAATGTTAGTTACATAATAGTATCAGTCATATCATGATCAGTGGTACTCTCAGTTGGTTACAGAATTCAGTAGAATTCAGTCAGTTACAGAACTCAAGAAAAACTCAGTAAACTCAGTCTTAGTCTATTCCAGTTCAGAATGCTCAGTTCAGTGTCTTTTAGTTGGGAGTAGGATTCAGCACTATGTTAACCAAAGGATGGGGGCTCACCTTCTAGTAGAGGGTGTGACCCATAGAAGCAATCCTAGGATTCCAAAACTACGTAGCCAGCGTAGGTTGATACATCAACCTGCAAGTTTAGGGTTGATGAGTTGTTTTAACCTGCTAGTGAGGGTTCTACCATTCTCATTAGAGTACCTTCCAAATGAGGGTAACTCTCAGCTTGTCTTTACCCGTGGCACGGTACTGACACCCTTCCAATTGGGGTTACAGATTGGACCCCAACTCAGTTATCTTATCTTATATGGGGAATGTCGGTTAGATGATTACCTCCCACAGTTTCAGTATCATTCTTCCGAATAGAACTTAGTTTAGTCCTACAAAATCAGGACTGTCAGATACAGTCAATCAGTATCAGTAACCTAGTTATAAAAAATCTCATATTATCAGTTACTTTGTATCAGAACTCAGTACTTTGCTTTAGAAAATTTCTGTTACAGTATATATATATGTGCACGGTATTGCATGATCAGTATTTAAAGTAGTTTAGATTATCCACGTACTTTCATGTTCAATTTCAGTATATCATTCAGTCGGTTATTATTCATGTATGTGAACCCTTGCATTCAGCCTTACCTTATCTAGCATACCAGTACATTCCACGTACTAATGCATACTCTTTCTTTACGCTATGATGTCTTATATCATAGGTTCGGATGCTTAGGTTCCTGACCGTGTATAGATAGATCCAGATTCAACCCACAATAGATTTAGTAGTGAGTCCTCATCTATCGAGGATATTCTTTCATTTCATTATTATAGTAGACTCAGTATTTCAGTAGATGGAGTTAGTTGGGGGATTGTCCCTTCAACTCCACTTTCAGACTAGTTTTAAGACAGTGTTCAGTTTTACAGATTATTATTTCAGTTGATGCACTTTCTTAGTATTTACAGATTTTGAACCTTATGGTATTTCAACTAATTTTTTTCCGCATTTATTAAAGTATCATGTTTCGGTGCTCACAATAGATATCAGTCATGGGTTAGCATGTCGTCCTTCGAGGTCGTAAGCACCGTGTAGTCTCTAGAGTACAGACTCGTATGTTTCAGTGCTCACAGCAGATATCAGTCATGGGTTAGTTTGTGGTCCTTCGCAGTTGTAAGCACCATGTAGCGTCCAGGGTATAGACTCAGGGCGTTACAATACTAAGTTATTTTTTATGTTTCAAACTCAATGGTGATGTTGGATTTTTTAAAAAAGAATGTATTTAACAAATTAACCCCCATGACCCTTTTTAGAAAAGTTTTGTAATGAAGAGTCAAAATGCAAAATAAAGTTTCCGAATTTGAATCAACCTTCAACTAACTCAAATTTGACATTCTAGACCTAATAGAACTATGTAAAACCACAAACTCGTCCAAAATATTTCTGACCTAATCGAGAATCATACCGATCATCTACAATGAAGGAAAATATAGTCAAATTACATCAAAAGAAAAATTTTACAAATCAGGTCTTTTCAACATCCTACTAAGACTTTAATTTGTCCTCAAACTAAAATGCAAGGAAGTACCTTAATAGGTAAAGAACTGAGGGTAACTACTACACTTGACGGACTCGACCTGTCACGTATCCTCCTTAATGGGATGGTGTCTCCACTGAACCTCAACCATAATAATATCTTAAGAATGTAATTGTCAATAGGTCCATGATGACCACAATACTGTTAAAACCATGAGAAGTTTGAGGAAATCTAGTAACAAAGTCCATAGTGTCGGATCCCACTTCCACTCAAGAATGGGTAATCTTTGAAACCAAACTACCTAAACTTTAATGCTCATCTTTTGTATGCTGACAACAAAAGTAATGAGCTATAAAATCTGCCATATCCCTCTTTATGCCACCCCACTATCAAAGTTGCTTTAAATTACGATACATCTTGGTCACACCTTAATGGATTGGATATCTCAAACAATGTGCCTCTTTCAAAATCAATGTCACCCAATCTCTAACTTACGACATATAAACTCGGCCACTAATCCTCAACACAGTATATAAATAAAGATATGCTTCCTTATCATTACCACTCAACACATATCCTGAATCACCCTTAAACTATCATCATCAAATTGGTGAGCTTGAATCAGCTCCATCAATGAATATCTAGCACCAACAAAGGTTAAAATATGCTTGGGTATTAAAATATAAAGCCTAAACATATGGTTAGGTAGTGAATGAAACATCAAGTATAAAGGTCACTCTTGGGGTCAAAAAATAAGCTAAACTCCCCATACAGGTTGACTTTTAGACCAAGGCATCGACAACTACCTTAGCCTTGCCCTGATGATAATGAAGTGAAGTCATAATATAATGCAACTCAAGTCAACACCTCTACCGCTGATTGAAGAATTACTGAAGTCTACGATGATCTATGGGGCTTCAACTCTAAATTATAGGTAGGGTAATTTCTCTAATGGGGCTTCAAATTCAAAGAGGAATAAGCAATACCTTACTGTCCTACTTCAACACCTCACCCAAAGAACACAAGAAGTATCACAAAATATGATAAAATCCAAGCCCTTCTTGGGCAAAGTCAAAATAGGAGCCAAAGTCAATAGCTCCTTGATCCTTTGGAACCTTTTCCCACACGTGTCAGATCACTAAAACACTACTATTTTCTAAGTCAACTTGTTCAACAAAGTAGTAAAAGAAAAGAGACCTTCTATAAAACACCAACAATAACCTACAAAACCAATAAAACTCTAAATCTTGGTAGGAGAAGTGGGTCTAACCCAATCATGAATTTCCTCGATCTTGGTTAGATTAACCATAATACCATCCTTAGTCACAACATGACCTAAGAAGAGATACAATCCATCCAAAACTCAAATGTTAAATACTTGGCATACAACTTCTCATCATCCAACCTCTAAAGTATAATCCTCAAATTCTTTAGAAGGACGACCTTATTCTTTAAAAAAACCATGATATTATTTATAAATACAATTATAAAGGAGTAATGATGTAGTTAAAATAAAAGATTTATCAACTCCATTAATGTTGAAGGGGCATTGTTCAACCTAAAAGACATGACCAAGAAATCATAATGATTGTATCAACTTTAAAAAGTCATCTTCAAAATATTCAAAGCTCTAATCTTCAACTAGTGATACTCAAATCTCAACTTAGTTTTGGAAAACACAAAACCACCCTAAAACTAGTCAAAAAGATCATTAATGTGAGGAATAAGATACTTATTCTTAACTGTCACTTTGTTCAACTATCTATAATCAATACACATATGCATAGAACCATTATTTTACTTAAAAATCAAGATCGGAGCACCCTAAGGAGATACACTAGGTCTAATAAACCCCTTACTCAATGAATTCTGCAACAACCCCTTTAATTCCTTCCATAGCCTAAGCCATCTAGTAGAGAGGGATGGAAATGGCTTGGTTCCCATCTTAATATCTATAGAAAAATACATATCCCAATCTAGAGGCACTCCAAGAAAATCTATTGGAAACACATCCATGAACTCGCGAACAAGCCGAATAAAATCCATAAGAGATGAAAAGAAAATATAGTATCATGGAATAGGTTAAATAATACAAACACCCCATCTCTTCTATGCAACAAGCCTATAAACAAGATATAACTCTTTTTAAAAATAAATTAAGCATACCCTGCAGGTTATCCTTGGCACACCTGGCGTAGCTAAGGTCATGGTTTGGAATAGCAGTCAAAAATAGTATGATAAGGATCTAGCCAATTCATACCCAAAATAATAGCAAAATTTACCATATCTATTATAATCATATCTACCCAAATCTCATGGCCTGTAAAGGTAAACACATAAGATTGTAGTCAAATTACATGAACTAAATATGTAGCAAACCAGGATCATACCTATAATAATTGCATCAGAAGCCTCTACCTCGAGTCTTCAGGTATAACATAACACTGATAAACTTTGATTTTGTACTGAGTAACCCTGTGAACACTACCTCTACCTTTAGCACCTTAAGCATTACTAGAAACACCCCTATAACTTGAAAACCACCTCCCAATACAGATGTTAAAGTAGGGAAAATATGAAGCTAAGAACCCTATTAGGTAGGTTCATTCACATATTAGGGGAAATACTTGGCTAAATTAAAAGCCTCATCGTATACAAAGCACCCTATGTCTTGATTTAATCTGAGGGAGGACAAACAAACTAGGACGGACTCCCTAGCCTAAAGAATTATGTTATAACATCCACAAGTAAGACCTAATGCCTGGATACCTAAAATCATATATCCTAAAGGTCTACCACTTGTTCCTTACTAAGCGACTTGAACCATCCTACCATGATAGCCACAGGAACCTCTACTTGATAAATATCTGCTACAAAAGGCATAACTATTAAGTTTGATATATAAGATACTATTTTTGTTCGAGTCCGATATTGAAAGTTTATTCATGGTTGTTATGGAACTAGTTTGATTCCATTAATTATGGTATGAGGTGATCAACTATTATGGTTTTGAAGATTGAATATCTAGTGTGTGTTATTATAGTATTTCCTTCTTGATTGTAAATATCAGGCATATAGAGGCCTGATTGGGTTATTTATTCTTGTTTGCATTTTTTAGGCTTATTAGAGCCTAGTTATACTATAGTTAGTCTTGTTTTTATTTATATTATTTACTTGGTTGTTTACTTTCAGTATTTTTATCACAATTATGGGGTGGCCCCTTTTTCCTAACTTTAGTTACTATGCCATATTTTATGGTATCTATATTATGATTTAGCTCAGTCAACCAATAATCTCTATTGAGTATCCATTATTATAATACTCCTAATAGATTTGTAAATCTTTCTAGTACAAATTTGAGTACTAGATGGCACTATTAATATTGTATTAATATTGGTATAAGTCTGAAGATATAGTGTGCTTTTTGATCCAGAGCTGAATTTCTCTCCTTCTTCTATTTTTGATGATCTTTTTGTTCGAGACTATTGTATATTTGATACATATAGTACTCTAATTCTTTTTCTCAAGGCTCTTATACTAACTTTACTAGGTCCTAGGATATTTAACTCTTTTTCTTACTTATTTTTAGTAAAGTTGTGTTCCTTATATTTTATGGCTTGTAACCTAATTACTTGTGTAATCTCGGCTGTTACATTAGTTTATATAAAATAGCTCATTACTTGCCATTTTGGTAACGATTTGGCTAAAAAACTCATGGGATAAAGTAGGAGTCATCATGACTCAAGATATTTAGTTGTAACAAATTTCTATCAATGCCTAGGTTCACTGGTATTGTTGGTACAAGAGCAAGTTTCTAATAGAGTCTAGTGGATTATAATGATGACATCTATCTTTTATCTTTGAGAGGCTATAGAATATTCATAGTAAACCTTCACCTTCTTCATTTATTTTAAGATACGAGTCCAAGTCGGTACTAAAATTCATCTTGTTTACTCTTTTACAAATGGATAGGATGCGAGCGCTTGCTACGGGAGATGAGGACCCCAAGTCGACGACTAGGGATCTTTTTAGAGTTCTAAGAAAGTGAGAGCTATATCCCAAGGTTGAGATTAGGATAGAGAGCCTTCACCAGATCTTGTTTCTACTGCTGCACCAAAGATTCCTCTACCTATATAATGATGGTTCAAGGGGGTAGCCTAGGGTCTTCTTTGATTTATTTCAGCGTCACTGCTCAGAGATGGTTTATTTCAACTGTTGGGTTTAGTTAGTATTTTATCAACTGAATGTTCTCAGTTTGTATATCAGAGTGGTAACTGAGGTAGGGATGCATCCTATAGCTGCAGTCCACAGAGTGGATCACTCCAGCGTAGGTATTTTCTCAACTTGTAGTTACCTAACCAACTATGTCTATTGAGAAGAAAAAAATATTGGACAAGATCTTGAGATTGACTCTGTCTAGGGTTTACTGGGGTATCAGGCTAGCACATATTTGAGTTCTTGACTGCTTGTGAGTATAGGCTCTATAATTTGTGCCTCATTTAGACTTACAACATTGAATTTCCTCCATTGACAAGGACTTAATTCTCCAAGGTCTTCTTGAATAAGTATATGCCTTGCAGCCTTATAGGTCACTTGAGAGATCAGTTTTTGAAACTAGAGCACTGTTCTGTAATGGTCTTGGAGTATGAGGCTCAATTTTGTGATTTTGGATAGACATGCTACAACTATCTTACTAACCCAGTCTTAGAAAATTTGGTATTTGTTTGTGGATGGAGACTTTCCCTTTGCATAGGTTATACGAAGTTTAGTTGCGGCTAGCAGGTCTTTTATTAAGGTTCTTAATTATACTCAGATTATGAAAGAGATGCATCGCAAGGCCTAAGAGGGAAGTAATAAGAGGTTGTATTACTAGGGTAGTTTTAGTGAGAGTCATAGAGGCTCGTGTTTTAGAGGTAGAGTTTCTCAGGGTAAGAAACCCCACTAGGTGTAGGTATATTTATACACCTAAGCATTATTATCTATGTACTTTTAGCATAGTTCTGATGACTTTTGATATTCTTAATTAGTTATTAATGGCGTAGTTGGGTAATTATGTGTTAGGTAACATGTTTATAGTATTTAACATGCTTTTGAAAGAAGTTTAGAATCAAAATGATCAAATAGAGTTTAGACAAGAAAACTAGTGATGCTAGCTTGAGCTATGCTTGTTCTAGTGTACTTTGATGAGCTCAATTGTATTATACGAACTAATACTTGTTACATGATATTGTAGGAGAACATTAAAGTTGGTAGAAGAAACTCTAGGAAATAAAATAAGCTTAAATAGAGTTGTAAAGGCATCTATAATGTATGGACCGTGCAGAAAAGTGAAGAGACTGCACTATAGTAGAGAACTAGAAATTTAAGCACAAGAGCGTGCCACACTCCCTGAGCTTCAAGATAAGATTTTGCCAAACCATTGGACAAAATTCTCAATGTCACATTTTAGGAAGGGTGAATGATAAAAATGTGTCACGCACACTGACCTCCATTTTTTGGTTACTACTCATACTTGTTTAATCTAAGTAGAATTGTAGAAATAGATTTCTTACAAAACTCTAAGTCCCTATAAGATTGATATTGGCTCGAAAGGGTTATTTTATTACCTGCAAGACCATGTACATTTGCATTTATGATAGCACACAATATCTATGCCTGTCTTATTTGCATTAGGGTTAGTCTAGTAGGCCCATTTATGTCATACTTAAGATTATTGATAAGGGTCAACCCAGCTACAGTGATCATCCTTGCCAGCGTAGTGGTCAGCCTTAGAGAGATGCATATTCTTTATTCTTATGCCAAGGAAGCTATTCCAATACAATCAAATCCTTTAGATGCAGTGCATTGCCTAGGTTGTATTATGAGTGTGCGGACACCGTCCATTATTATAAAAACTATCCTCTAAGTGGAATGATTGTACCTGCAGTACAGAGTGTCCCACCGATTAGGGCAATGCATTCCCCAACTAGAGGTGGAATGCAGGGTCATTGAGGTAGTCCCTAGTATTCTCAAAGAGGTCTTGAGAAAGGTTAGATTGGTGATCTATCAGGCGCCTATCCAGGTAGAAGGAAAGATTATTTGTCTACTATACCTGGTAGACCGAAGACAGAGTCTTTGGATATTGTTATAATAGGTATGCTCTTACCATACCATCAGTCATCTTTTGCTTTATTTTATCCAGGTTCCGCTTATTCATACATACATTCTTATTATGCACCGCAGTTAGAGTTGTCATGGGGATTCCTTATCTTTTCCATTACGTTTATTTACTCTTGTAGGTGATTTTTAGTAGTGGATCAAGTTATAGATCATGTGTTATGATCGTTTGAGATTTTGATATTCAGGGCTGATCATTTTGTGTTAGATATAGTGGACTTTGATGTTATTCATTCCACGGACTAGTATCCTTAGTCAATATTGTTACCTTAGTAAAGCTGGGCATACACTCAATTATATGATAGGGATATTTTACCCGAGCGCCGACAGGAATTATTTCTTAATTCGAGATAGAAGACTTAGATCAAGGGATTGTGACTCTTATCCTAGTTAAATTCGTAATATTAGTATGGAGAGTCCTTCACATGATTAAGTTCCTATAGTCTATGATTATTCTAGTGTTTTTTGTACCGATCTATCTGTCCATTCTCATAAGCGTGATATTAATTTTATTATTAATCTTTTAGCTGGGAACCCAATCAATTTCTATGGCACCTTACCATATGGATCCTGCCGAGCTCAAAGAGCTGAATTCTCAAATTTAGGATCTTTTAGGCTAGGGTTTTATTAAGCCAAGTATGTCTACCTTGGGGAGTTCTTGTCTTGATTTTGAAAAAAATATGGTTATCTACATATGTGCATTGATTAAAGGCATCTGAATAAGGTGATAATGAGGAATAGGTATCCTCTGCCACATATTGATGACTTAGTTCACCAGCTTTACGGATTGACATTTTCATCAAAGATAGACTTGATATTCGATTATCATCAATTGAGGAACTTGGCTATGGAAATCCCAAAGATAGCCTTCAAGAATATTTATGGTCATTATAAACTCCTACTAATGTCTTTTAGGTTGACCAATACCCCCACTACGTTCATGGATTTGATAAACCGCGTGTTTAGAACCTATTTGAATTCCTTTGTGATTGTGTCCAATGATGACATTCTTGTGCATTCGAGGAGTAGAGGGGAGCATGAGCAAAATTTGAGGATTATGCTCTAGGCTTTGAGTGATCATAGGATTTTTTCCAAATTCTCAAAGTGCGAGTTCTAGATTGAGTCAGTTACATTCCCCGGACACGTGGTGTCTAAAAGTGGGATTGTGGTGGATTTAGTGACGATTGACGCTATTTGTGATAGGAATAAGCCTATATCTCCAATTGAGGTTTGAAGCTTTATTTGTTTGGCTAGTAACAAGAAGTTTGATGAGGGTTTTTCCACTATTTCAGCATCGATGACTAATTTCACACTTCAGCTCCAATACTTACTCTTCCTGTTGAGTGTAAGTAGTTTATTGTATATTATGATGCTTTCAGTGTTGGTTTGGGTTGTTTCATGATAAAGAAGAGATGCATTATTGCTTATGTATTCAAGAAACTAAATTTAATGAGGGCAACTACCACACTCATGATTTGGAGTTAGTGGCGGTAGTTTTTCTGCTTAATATTTGGAGGAGTTATTTTTATGGAATTCATTGTGAGTTCTACATTGATTATCATAGTCTTCAGCAGCTTATGAATCAAAGCAGATGAATGGATTTGCTAAAGGACTATAACATCTCTATTCTATACCACTCGGACAAGGCAAAAGAGGTAGCGGACACCTTGAGCAGAAAGGCGGAGATTATTTTGTTTCCGTTCTGGATAAACCATCACAGTGGGATATCTAGTCTTTACCCAACTTGATGGTCTGACTTTATATTTAAGGCTCCAGGAGGATCCTTACTTGTGTTGAGGCTAGGTCTACCTTATTTTAGTAGATTTAGATTTGTAATTTTGAGGAAAGGGGACTTTGTGTCATCCGTGAACAGGTGTTGAGGGATGAGTCTAGGAGGGTAACATGACCCAAATTAAGGCCTAATCGTGTCGGGCATCACAAGTCTAAAAAAGATTGGAGACGACCCCCAATACCCAACTGTAAACTGCTTTGTGCCCTATGTCAGATGAATTCCGAACATATAACAAGATAAAACAATAATAATTTAAAGACATTAAATAAAGTCTACAACCATGACCAAACAGTCAAAACCAAATATCCAACCATCACCAATCCCAATGCCAATACCAATACCAAGCCTAACACAAATATCGACACGACCTATGCCCATTGTAGTCTGACAAAGACTCTATCAAGAATCAAATCAAAAGAAATAACAATAATAAAAATAAGTCTATGGCGTGAAATGGATTCTTCCGTTGTATGTATGCTCACCACTTCAGTGTGTCTCAAAGTTGTCCCCGAATCCATTTCACTGAGAAGGAGGAATAGTAGTGTGGTTTGTTCCTACATTGCATGGGGATACTGCGCCCGAAGACGGTTAGTGGAGTGAACGTTAGCATGTACTCATGGATAAGATAAAATAATGTTAGCAATTCAAAACAAAGTCAAATAACATTTGCAATCAAATAAATACATATATACCATGATGGGATAGGGAACAAGGTTTAGAATGTATTTACAACCTTTACCTGGGTTGTGTAGCTTTGACATCCTAAAGACCCCCATAGGCTACATAGGTTCAACTCCCCCATCTGAAAGGGTCCCAGTGTGTATAGCCGTACGTACCGGGGAAAAACATAGGATGAATAGTACATCCCCCAAAATATAAAGTGTGTCATCACGCACACGGTCACCATGACCAAACCTTATATCAACAAACATGAGTTTCCAGTTTTGGTCCCCTCTGGGACCTCCACTTTCCATAGCTTTGCCACCACCCCCCATTTAAGCCCATATTTAAACCATTTACACATTCCAACTATTTATCAATGAGTCTTTTAAGTAGGCGTTAACCGTTGGTATCGTTATAACAAAATTAGAGCTTGTAAGTTTATTTCACCAAGCCATATAAAACCATTAAGCAAAATTAGACTCCACCATTTCCAATTAAACTAAGACCATGGCCACCAAGGCCTTTCCAAACCATTTAAAATCAACCAGACCAATTTAGGTTCCATTACCATTTATACAATACAAAGGTTTCAGAATAGTCAAACTATGTGACAAAATTATTCTCATTGGCCTTTGAACAAAAGGGTTGAGGGCATATAAGTTCAAAACCATAACCAAGTAATTTGGGGAATCTATAACACCTCAAAATCCATTTAATATTACCATGCATTGCACAATGTTCAAAATAATGTTGAGATGAGAAAAAACCACAATTAAACCATGAGAAACATTATTCAACCATGAACATCCAAATGCTAAACCATTATGTCAAAACCACAATAATATTATGAAAATCGAACATTAAAACATATGCTTTTTTTAAAATAATAATGAGGGAGGAGTAATATACCTTAGACACCAAGGATGGCAGAGAGAAACCACCCTTGAAAGCCTTAATTGATTATCTTGAAGAAACCCTAGCCTCTTGATTAAACAAAGAGTCTAAGAGATATTTTAAGAGTGTTTGATTGCGAATAGTATGTTAATGAAGTCTCCAAAGGTGTTTTAAGTCATGGTATCAAAAGAAGATAAAATGGGAGATGCCCAAAATGCCCCTAACTTAAAATTGTAAGAATACAACATGTGGTTACGAGTCATCCCCGTGACTTATGACAACAACATATGACTCATACCACTGAGTCGTCACCAAGACAGTGAGTTGGACACCCATATACTATCCATCATATGACTGGATAACCCTTTCCCGTGACCTAACTATACATCTCGTGTGGTCTAGTTGTAACCAAGACAGAACCAAAGGGATTTGACACTGGATAATGTACGACTTCACCTCACAACTAGTAATCTATCTTCACAGCTCTTAGTGAGACACTCATACTCAGAGCCATTTAAAGTCACTAAGTTTCTAATTTGATGAATGATCATACTAATGACCCATCACCACCCCTAATGATCCATACCGCCAACTTGTAATTATAACAGAAACCCAACCACCATCCAATGGACTCCTTATGATTTGGGTCACCTGACCTATACCCTTATAATATGACTCATATGATGAGTTATTACAAGGACAATGAGCTCAAAGTACAGGAGATTTCCAAGGGGCAAAACTCAAGGTGTTTTAATTCTCCCCCACTTGGATCATTTGTCTTCGAATGATGGAACATGGCTTTGACTAGCATGATTTAAACCCCAAACAGCTCCACTCTTACCTTTAACAAAATTAGAATACAAAGATGTTATGAATAACACATACCTGATGAATAACCCTCTTCAACCTTGTGGTTTCTCTATTGGACCTTCATCGAAGCTACGTCCTTGGTCCATAATCGAAGAACCTACCGATACACGATTTCTCTCGATGCTTCCTCAGAAGACATGGAATCCAACATACCAATATCCTTGATAGGTACCATTTGAGAGGGATCACCCATACATTTCAAAAACATAGAATCATACAACACCGGGTGAATGAATCTCAAACTAAAAAACAGCTTCAACTCATATGCTACGTTGTCAACCCTTCTCAAAACCAAGTACGGACCAATATACCAGGGACTAAGCTTTCTCTTCTTACAAAACTGTATCACTCCATTCATCGAAGACACATTTAAGAACACCCTATCCCCAATCTTAAACTCCAACTTTCTATACCTTACGGCATAGGCCTTTTGGCGAACTTGGGCAGCCTTAAGCCTATATCGAATAACCTTCACCTTCTCCATAGCTTGGTGGACAAATTTTGAGCCAAATATCTCTACCTTACCAACCTTGAACCACCCCAAAGGAGACCTACACCTCCTACCATAAAAAGCTTTAAATTGATCCATCCCAATGCTATAGTGGTAGCTATTATTGTAAGAGAACTGTATAAGAGGTAAATGCTCAACTCAACAACCACCGTAGTCAAGAAAGCAAGCTCAAAGCATATCCTCTAACATTTGGCTGGTCCTTTCTACTTGCCCATCCGACTACGGGTGGAAAGTAGTACTAAGACTCACCTTAGTCTCCAAACCCTCTAGAAATGACCACCAAAACTATGAAGAAAATTGCATATAATGATCCAAGTTGTTAGAAACTGGTACCCCATGAACTTCACAATTTCTTTGAGGTACAATCTTGCATAATCCTCAGTTGGGAGATTAGTTCTCACTGCCAAAAAGTAATAAAACTTTATCATCCTATCCATAATGACCCATACCAAGTCAAACTGATTCTAAGACCTAGGAAGACTAGTAACGAAATCCATGTTAATCACTTCCCACTTCCACACATGTAACTCAATTTCTTGATACAATTCTCTAGGCCTCATGTGCTCAACCTTTACTTGTTTGCACACCATACACTTAGCCACAAAACTAGCCACATCCCGCTTCATATTATTCCACCAACACATCTCCTTAAGGTCACGATACATTTTTGTCAAACTAGGATGAATAGAAAAAATGACTCATAGGCCTCAGCTAAGATCCACTCTTATAATCCATCGATGTAGGGAACACATAATCTCTCTTGGTACCGCAAGGTACCATCACCTCTAATTTTGAAGGCCATCACTTTTTGCCCACTTACATCACCCTTTATCCTAATTAAGACAAGCTATAACACTTATTTCTCCTTTATTTCACCACAAAGTGATGACTGTGCCACCTCCTGTACAAACAACCATCTATCCTCAGAGTTAATAAGATAAACTCCAAGGTTAGCCAAACAATGAATATACCTCACCAACTCCCATTTCTCCTTATCTACACGAGCTAGACTCCCTAAGGAAATCTTGCTAAGAGTATTAGCAACCAAATCAGCTTTACCTGGATGGTAGTGAAGACTCGTGGCGTAATCGTTGAGCAGCTCAAGCCATATCCTTTACCTGAGGTTAAGCTCTTTCTAAGTAAACACATATTGTAGGCTTTTATGATCAGAAAAGATATCCACATGCACTCTATACAAATGTGACACCAAATTTTCAATGCAAATACCACAGCTTGCAATTCTAAGTTATGATTTAGATAATTCTTCTCATGGACCTTCAACTATCTAGAGGCATAAGCTATTACCTTATTGTAATGCATCAAAATGCAACCAATCCCCATATAGGGTGCATCAAAATAGACCATAAACCCATCCATTCCATCAGGAAAAGTCAAAATTGGAGCCGAAGTTAGCTTATCCTTCAACTTATCGAAACTACCCTCACAAGCTTTAAACTATTAAAACTTTACCTTTTTCTGCATCAACTTGGTCACTGAGGAAGCTATAGAATAAAATCTCTCTACAAACCTCCTGTAATAGCCATCTAAACCCAAGAAGCTCTGAATGTCGATTGAAGACGTGGGTCTAGGCCACTTCTTAACCATTGCAACTTTCTACAGATCTAGCATGATCCCTTCACTACAAATGATATGACCAGAAAAGTAATAGCATCAACAAGAATTCATATTTCAAAAATTTAGTATACAACAGCTAATCTTTTAGGGTCTTCAATACAATGCAAAGGTGATCAACATAATCCACCACACTCTTAGAGTACTCAAGAATATCATCGATGAATACAATGATTGAAAAAATCTACAAACTGATAGAAGACTCTATTTAACAAATCCATGAATACCGTCGGGGAAATTGTCTACCCAAAATGCATAACCAAAAACTCAAAATGCCCATATCAAGTAAGAAAAGCAGTCAAAGAGATGTCCACTTCCCTAATTTTTAACTGATGATACCTGGATCAAAGATCAATCTTGGAGAAAAACTTAGCACCCTAAAGGTTATTGAACAAATCATTTATCCTTGGAAGAGGGTTGTTATTCTTTACCATCACTTTATTCAACTGTCGGTAATCATAAAACATCCGAAGGGAACCATCTTTCTTACACATGAATAATATAGGTGAACACCTTGGGGTCATACTACTACAGATGAAACCCCTATCTAAAAGATTCTTTAGTTGCTCCTTAAGATCCTTCAACTCAGCTGGAGCTATTCTACACGGGGAACAACAATAGGATGAGGGACCAGAACAAGATAAATCCTAAACTCTATCTCCTTATCGGGAAAGACACCAGGAAGGTTATTAGGGAAGACCTAAGAAAATTCATTCACCATCGGAATGGAAGGCAAAGAAGGACCCTCTGAGTTAGAATCTTTAACATGGACTAGATAATAGAGACATCCCTTAGAGATTAATCTCTGATCTTAAAGATATGATATAAACTTTCTAATAGAAGCATAGGAACCCCCCTCACACTTAATAACTAGCTCATTAAGGAACTTAATAGAGATCTTATGGGTCCGATAGTCTAGATGCATAGAAGAAGTACAACCAATCTATCCGCAATATGACATCAAAATCCACCATGTCTAATTCAACCAGATCCACCATAATTTCCCAATAACTCACAAATATCACACAACCTATATAGATTATTTTAGCCACCATAGTGTTACCTACTGAGGTAGAAATAGAAAAAAGGTCTAAAATAAACTCGGGACCAAAATCAAAATGCACAGCCATAAATAGGGTCATATAAAAAAGAGTTGACCTCATATTAAGTAAATAGTACACATCACGAAAAAAGAGTTTCAACATACCAGTCATGACATCAGGTGATACCTTAAACTATTATCGGGTAGTGAGAGAATAGAGAAGGTTTTGACCAGTACTGGTGCCAGAGGGAGTACCCTTTGGTACTGAAGCTGATAAAGAGGCAACAAAAACCTTGTTTTCCCCAGAGGCAACCTTATCCAATGGACAATTCTTAATCATGTTCCCTAGCTTACCACAATAAAAGTAGTTGTCCTTTCCTTCATCATAGTAACCCCAATGCAATCGACCATAAAATCTGCATAAAGAATAGGATGGAGCTGACTTAGCCTTACTAGCCTGAGTTTGGGAACCTTGTGCCCTAAAGTCGTCACCACTATGAAAATGCTTATCACCCGACAGCTTTGAGTAGGGAGCAGTAGCCGTCGAGTAAGACCCCAAATTGCCCCAATTATTCTTAGGAAACTTTCTACCATCCCTGCCACTTTGCTATTGTCACCACCCTGCTAAAAAAATTTGAACTTCTTGATTTTCCTCTCCCCTAACTCAGCCTGCTTTCCTTTCTCTTCCTTAACCTGCTGCATATGCACAACCAACCTAGAGATGTCCATGTCTTTATTTAACAAAGCATCCTTACTCTCCAAGATTAAGTTTCTATAAAAACCAGAAGCAAACTTCATCATTCAAGCCCTCATGCTAGAATCGAACTCCAGAGCATACCAAGATAACTGGTGAAACTTCAAGGCGTACTCTTTGACTGACATCTTGCCTTGCTTCAAATTTACAAACTACTATGCCTTTGTATTCCTCAAATCTTGAGGAAAAAAGCAGTACAGGAAAGCATTAGAAAAATCCTTCCACAAAGATGACTCAGCATTATCACCCCTTGACTAATCCCATTTCTCATACCATTGGTACACCATATCAGTTAGTTGATAGGTGGAAAACTCCACACCATCCATATTAATAAAAGGCATAACACGGAAGATCTTTTCTATATTATCCAGAAAACCTTGTGGGTCCTTTTCAACCTTAACACTAGTAAAGGTTGAGGGGTACAACCATATAAATGGCCAACCCTTGTGGCCTCACGAGATATAGTAACAAAAAACACCATGCTAAGATTGAAAAGTTACCAACTGTGTCGACATATGAATACACTAATGAAACTCAACATTTGTCATTTTAGCCTAAGGAGCTTGAGAAAAACTGGAGGAGATTGGTGGAACTCTAGAAGGATAATCAAGAACTGGACCCCTAGACTGGGCTGGACACCATATATAGAACGTGTCCTATCAATGTTGTCCTCAGGTAGGATAGAGAAGTTTTTGTAACCTTCAAATCATTGAGGAGAAAATATCTAAAAGATGAACATACGAGAATTAGAGAAGATTCAGGACCCTAGCCTCTACATCCAAAAAAAGAACACAAGAAAGAGAAACATTCCTAAATAGCTTATAGACTCCCACTTATGAGTGTGGCATACTACACACCCTTAAAAGAGACGGACATGGGTTTTTGGACTCCTAATTGGCCATGAACCTAGGGCTCTGATATAATTTTGACATAACCCAAACGAGGACCTAGTCATGTAGGGCATCTCAAGTCCTACCGAGATCGGAGACTACCGCTAATACCCAATTGTTAACCTCTCTGCACCCTATGTTAGATGAATTTTAAACATATAAAAGATAAAACAATATAATTTAATGATATTAAATAAAGTCGACAACCGTGAACAAATAGTCACAACCAAATATCCAAACTTTACCAATCCTAATGCTAATACATTATACAAAGGTTAACACCAATACCAACACCGGCCATGCCCATAGTAGTCCGACAAAGCCTCTATCCAGAATCAAAGAACATCCAATCAGGACATGTCTCCACCATAGCCAAAATTTGATCTAAAGAAATAAAAATAATAATAAAAAAGTTCATGGGATGAAACTATGTCTTCTGAAGTATAATAACCACCACTTTTGTTTGACACAAAGTTGTCCCCGAATCTAAGTCACTAACTAAGAGGAATAGTAGTATGGTTAGTTCCTATATCGTGTGGGGATACAATGCCCGAAGACGGCTAGCAAAGTGAAATCTACCTTTTACTCTGGGATACGATAAAATAATGTTAGTAATTTCAAAACCAAGTAAAATAACCATATACAATCACATATATACATGTATACCATGTTTGGATAGGGAATAAGGTTCAACATGCATATAAAACCTTTACCTAGGCTATGTAGCTTTGCCATCCTATCACCACCCAACAGGTTATATGGGTTAAGCTCCCCTGCTGAAGTTGCCCTAGTGCGTGCAGCCACATGTACTAGAGAAAAAACCAGGGATAACTAGTACATCCCCCAAAATAGAAAGTGTCATCATGCACATGATCACCAAGACCAAACCTAATATAGGAAAACATTAGTTTCCTGTTTTGGTCCCCTCTAGGACATCCATATTCCACGACATTACTCCACAACCCCCTTTAAGCCCATATTAAAACCATTTAAACCTTCCAACCATTTTTCAAGGAGTCTTTTAAGTAGGCATTAACTGTTGATATCATCACACCAAATTAGAGCTCCAAGTTTATTCCAACCATGCCATATAACACCATTAAGCCAAAATTAGAATCCACCATTTCCAATTAAACCAAGACATGGCCATCAAGGACTTTCCTAAGCATTTAAAATGAACTAGACTAATTTAGGTTCCATTACTACTTATATAATGAAAAGGTTTCAAAAATAGTCAAACTATGTGACAAAATTATTCTCATTGGCATTTTAACAAATGGGTTTAGGGCACATGAGTTTCAAAACCATAACCAAGTAATTTGGGGAATCCATAACACCCTGAAATCCATTTATTATTACCATGCATTCCACAATGTTCAGAATCATGTTGAGATAAGGAAAACCCACAATTAAACCATGAGAAACATTATTCAACCATAAACATTCAAACGCCCAACCATTATGTCAAACCTATAATAATATTATGAAAACTAGAAATTAAAACATATAATCCTTTTAAAAATAACAATAAGGAAGG
The DNA here is from genome assembly GCF_002878395.1 of Capsicum annuum. NCBI lineage: Eukaryota > Viridiplantae > Streptophyta > Magnoliopsida > Solanales > Solanaceae > Capsicum > Capsicum annuum. The sequence continues at coordinate 103,379,251 of NC_061115.1, read as the reverse complement.
AGTATCATACCTTAGACATCACGAAAGAAAGAGAGAAACCACCCTTAAAAGCCTTAATTGATTATTTTGAAGGAAACCTAGCATCTTTCTTGAAAAAAGAATTTGAGAGAGATTTTATGAGTGTTTGATAGGGAATTATCAGTTAATAAAGTCCTCAAAGGTGTTTTAAGTTGTGGTACCAAAAGGAGTTAAAAGGGGATATGTCAAGAATGTCCCCAACTTAAAACTGTAAAAAATACCACATGTGGTTACGAGTCGACCCTGTGAATCGTGACCACAACATCTGACTCATGCCATTGAGTCGTTAACAACATCCGACTCATGCCATCGACCTGACCTGTACCTTTACAATATTACTCGTATGATGAGTCATTACAAGGACAGTGAGCTCAAAGAGCAGGAAATTTCCAAGGGCCAAAACTCAAGGTGTTTCAATTCTCTCCTACTTGGATAATTCATCCTCGAATGATGGAACATAGAATTGACTAGAATGATGTAAACCCCCCAAATCCTAACTCTTATCGTTAAATAAGTTAGATAATAAAGATGTTATAAATAACACATACCTTACGCATGAATTTTCAAAGTAAAAAATAGGAATGGATATTTGGACTTCATGTCCTCTTCAGCTTCCCAAGTAGCCTCTTTATCCTTGTGGTTCCTCTATACAACCTTCAGCAAAGCTACATCCTTGGTCCATAATCAAAGAACTTGCTGATCAAGATTTTAATCAAAACTTTCTCGTAAGATAAGGAATTCAAGATACCGATATCTTTGATAGGTAGAATTTGCAGCAGTCACCTATACACTTCCTCATCATAGAAACAAGGAACACCTATTAAATGAAGCTCAAACTAGAATATAGCTCTAAATCGTACGCAATATTTCCTGGGCTTCTCAAAACCAAGTATGAACAAACATACCTGGGACTAAGCTTCCCCTTCTTACCAAATCGTGTAACTCCCGAGAGACACCTTCTAAAACACCCTATACCCAACCTAAAACTTCAATCTTTCTATGCCTCACATTCGCATAGAACTTTTGGCGACTTTGGGTAGCCATAATCTTGTCCTAAATCACCTTCAGCATACTTGGTGGACCAATTCTGGGCCAAACATCTCTACCTTACCAATCTCAAACCACCTAATAGGAGACCTACACCTCCTACCATACAAAGCTTTAAATAGAGCCATCCCAATGCTAGAGTGGTAGCTATTATTGTAAGAAAATTCTATAAGAGGTAAATGCTTAACCCAACCACCACCATAGTCAATCACGCAATCTTAAAGCATATCCTCTACGTTTAGATGGTCCTTTTTGCATGTCAATCTGACTTCAGGTGGAAAGCAGTACTTAGACTTACCTTAGTCCCCAAATCCTTTTGAAATGACCACCAAAACTATGAAAAAAATTGCATACTATGATCCGAGATGATAGAAATAGGTATCCCATGCATTTTCACAATTTATTGGAGGTACAATCTTTCAAAATCCTCAGCCGAGAAATTAGTCCTCTCTTGTAAGGAGTGAACAGACTTTATCATCCTATCCACAGTGACCCATACTGAATAAAATTAATTCTGAGACCTAGTTAGACTAGGAATAAAATCCATATTGATCACTTCTCACTTCTACACAAGAAACTTAATTTCTTTATACACTCCTCCAAGATGCATGGGCTCAACCCTTACTTGTTGGCACACCATGTATTTAGCTACAAAATTAGACACATCCCGTTTCATATTATTCCACCAATATATCTCCTTAATGTAATGATACATTTTTGTTCAACTAGGATAAATAGCAAAACACAACTCATAGGCCTCAGCTAAGATCCTTTTTCATAAACCATCGATATTGGGAACACATAATCTTTATTGGTACCGCAAGGTACCATCAACACTAATCTCAAAGGCCATCACGTTTTGCCCACCTACATAACCCTTGATCCTCATTAATATAAGATCTAACACTTGCTTCTCCTTCATTTCTGATCCAAGTGATGACTGTGCCACCTCCTGTACAAATACCCCTCCATCCTCAGAGTTAAATAGACAAACTCCAAGGTTATCCAAATAGTGAATATCCCTTACCAACTATCGCTTCTCCTTATCCACATAAACTAGACTCCTTATAAATAACCTATTAAGAGCATCAGAAACCACATTAGCTTTACTTGGATGGTAGTGAAGACTCATGTCGTAATCCTTGAGTAGCTCAAGCCATATCCTTTGCGTGAGGTTAAGCTCTTTTGAGTAAACATATATTGTAGGCTTTTATGATCAGAAAAGATATCCATATACACCCTATACAAATAGTATTGCTGAATTTTTAACGTGAATACGACAGTTTGAAATTCCAAGTCACGAGTTGGATAATTCTTCTCATGCACCTTCACTGTCTAGGGGCACAAGTTCTCACTTTACTATGCTGCATAAAAATGCAACCAATCCCCATACAAGACACATCACAGTAGATCATAAACCCATTTTTTCCTTCAGGAAAAGTCAAAACTAGAGCCAAAGTTAGAGTATCCTTCAGCTTCTTAAAACTACCCTCACAAGCATCAGACCACAAGAACTTTACCTTCTTTTGTGTCAACTTAGTGAATGGTGAAACTATAGAAGAAAAACTCTCTACTGGGACCATTCTATTCAAGGGAACAGAAATAGCATGAGTGCCCAAAACAAGATCAATCCCAAGCTCAATCTCCCTATTGGTAGGGACACTAGGAAGGTCATCAGGGAAGACGTCAGGAAATTATTAACCATCAAAACAAAATGCAAAGAAGGAGCCTCCGAGTTAGAATATTTAAATCGGATAATATAATAGAGACATCCCTTGGAGATTAATCTCTGAGCTCTAAAATATGATATAAATGTCCCCATATGATCTTGGGAACCATTATCCAACTCAAAAACTAGCTTATTAGGGAATTTAAAGACGAACTTACAGGTCCTATAGTCTAGACACATAGTTGAGTGCAACAAATCCATCCCCTATATGACATCAAAATCCACTATGTCTAATTCAGCCAGATCCACCATAATTTCCCGATCACCTAAAAATATGACGCAATCTCTATAGTCTCTTCTAGACACCACAGAGTCACCCACACCAAAACCAAAATGTACAGCCACAAATAGGGTCATATAAAAGAGAGTGGACCCATTATAAAGTAAATAGTACACATCACTAGAAAAGAGTTTCAACATACCAGTCATAACATCCGGTGATGCTTTAAACCCCTGTCAGGTATTGAGATTATAGTGACGGTTTTGACTAGTGCCGAAGCTAGACAGTGTACCTTTTAGTGTCATAGCTAATAAATAGGAAACCAAAACCTTATTTTCCCCAGAGGTAACCTTTGCCACCAGACAGTTCTTAATCAGGTGCCCTGGATAACCATAGCTGGAGCACATGTCCTTTTCTTCATCATAGTAACCCCGATGCAATCGACCATAAAATCTACAAGAAGGATTGGATGGAGCTGACTGGGCCCCACTAGCTTGATTTTGAAACCTTTTTCCCTAAAGTTGCTGCCACCATAAAAATGCCTATCACCCGATAGCTTTGGGTGGGAAGTACTAGTCATCGAGTAAGACCCCGAATTGCCTTACTTCTTCTTAGGACACTTTCTACCATCCTTACCACTTTTTTGTTGGACACCACCCTGCTTAAAAAATCTAAACTTTTTAATTTGCCTCTCCCCTAACTCAGCCTGCTTTCCCTTTTATTCCTCAATTTGTTGCATGTACACAACTAACCTAGAGATGTATATCTCCTTATTCAATAAGATAACCATAATCTCCAAGATTAAGTCTCTGGACAAATCGGAAGAGAACTTTCTCATTCTAACCCTCATGCTAGAAACCAACTCCGAAGCATACCGAGATATCTAGTAAAACTTCAAGGCATACTCTTTGACCCACATCTTGCCTTACTTCATATTAACAAACTCTTCCATATTTGTCTTCCTCAACTCCTAATAAAAGAAGCATTCCAGAAAATAATTAGAAAGATACTTCCATAAAGGTGACTCAGCATTATCACCCCTTGACTGATACCATTCCTTGTACCACTGGTATGCCACATCCTTTAGTTGATAGATGGAACACTCCATGCCCTCCACATTAGTGGCATACATAACACGAAAGATCTTTTCCATCTCATATAAAAAACCTTGAGTATCCTCCTTAACCTTAACAACAGTAAAGGTCGGAGGGTTCAACCTCATAAATTGGCCAGCCCATGTAGCCTTAAAAGATGGAGTAATAAAAAACACCACGCTCAGATTGAAGCTACCACCTATGACAACATATTAATATAATGACAAAACTCAACATTTGTCACTTTAGCCTGAGGAGCTCGAGAAAGACTGGAGGGGACAAGTGGAACTCCAGAAGGACAATTAGGAACTGGACCGCTAGACCAGGTTTAGACCCTATAAGTTTAATGTGTCCCATCAACATTATCCTCAGGTGGGATGAGTAATTTTCGTGAGCTTCATATCATCGAGGAGGCATGATCTGAAAAGTGAACAAAAGGGAATTAGAGAAGATTTCAGGACCTTAGACTGTACATCCTGAAAATAGAACACAAGAAAGAGAAATATTCCTAAATGCCTCGTAGTCTCTCCCTTATGAGTGTGATATGCTACATACCCTTAAAAGAGACTCTACTCAACACGACTTTTTGGACTCCTAATTGACTATGAACCTTGGGCTCTGATACCAATTTAACACAACTCAAACCAGGGCCTAGTCTTGTCAGTCATCTCAAGTCCTACCGGGACTAGAGACCACCCCCAATACCCAATCGTTAACTTCTCTCCACCCTATATTTGATGAATTTTAGACATATAAAAAGAGAAAAAACTAATATTTTAAAGACATTAAATAAAGTCTACAGCTATAACAAAACAGTCACAACCAAATATCCAACCATTACCAATCCAATGCCAATATCAAAACCAAGGTTGACACCAATACCGATACTGCCCATGCCCGTAGTAGTTTGACAAATCCTCCATCCAGAATCAATGAACATATGATTGGCACATGCCCCTGACCATATCCTAAAACTGATCGAAAGAAATAACAATAATTAAAAAAAGTCCATGGAATGAAATGGAGTCTTAAAGAGTATAGACGCTCACCACTTTAGTCTGACTCAAAGCTGTCCCCAAATTTAAGTCACTAAGTAGAAGGAATGGTAGTATGGTTGGTTCATGCATCACGTGGGGATACAATACCCGAAGATAGTTAAAGGAGTAAACGCTAGTATGTATTTAGGGAAAAGAGAAAGTAATGCAAATAATTCAAAACCAAGTCAAATAACCTAATGCAATCACATATATACCGTGTTGGGATAGGTAAAAAAAGTTTATACTTTATTTAAAACCTTTACTTGGGTTATGTATCTTTTCATCATAAAACCACCCACGGGCTATATGGGTTCAGCTCCCTTGCTTAAAGGGTCCTAATGCATGTAGTGGCATGTATTAGAGAAAAAAACCAATGATGGCTAGTACATCCCCCAAAATATAAAGTGTTTAATCATGCACGTGGTCACCATGACCAAACATCATATCAACAAACATGAGTTTCCAGTTTTGGTTACCCCAGTATCTCCAGCTTCCTAGACTTTGCTACATACCCCCTTTTAGTCCATATTAAATACTCATTCTAACTATTTACCAAAAAGTTTTTGAAGTATGCATTAACTGTTGATATCGTCATACAAAAATTAGAGCTTACAAGTCTATTCCGACCATACCATATAAAACCATTAGGCCACATTAAGAACCTACAATTTTAAATTAAACCAAGACCATGGACACCAAATCCTTTCAAAACCATTTAAAATCAACCAAACCAATTTAGGTTCAATTACTATTTATGCAATGCAAAGGTTTCAAGAATAGTCAAACTATGTGACAAAATCATTCTCATTGGCATTTTAATAAATGGATTGAGGACACATACGTTTTAAAATCAAAACAAAGTAATTAGGGGAATCCATAACACAATTCAAAATCTATTTACTATTACCATGCATTCCACAATGTTTAAAATCATGTTGAGATAAGGAAAACCACAATTAAACCATGAGAAACATTATTCAACCATGAACATCCAAACCCCCAACTATTATATCAAAACCATACTAATATTATGAAAATAAAATATTAAAATACATGATCTTTGTAAAATAACAATGAGGGAGGAGTAACATAACTTAGACAGCAAAAAATACGAAGAGAACCACCCTTGAAAGCCTTAATTAATTATCTTAGAGAAATCCTAGCCTCTTTCTTGAGTAGAGAGTTTGAGAGAGATTTTAATAGTGTTTGATTGGGAATAATAGGTTAATGAAGCCCTTAAAGGTATTTTAATTCATTTTATCAAAAAAAGTTAAAAGGAAAATGTCCAGAATGCACTTCACTTAAAATTATAAAAATACTCCAGATGGTTATGAGTCGACCCTGTGACTCATGACCTTAACATACGACTTGTACCATTGGGTTGTCATAATATAGTGAGTTCGACACCCATACATTGTCTACCATATAACTCCATAACCCTCAATCATGACCTAGCCATATAGCTCATATGTTCTAGTCATAACAAAGACAAAACGCAAGACATTGAACACTGGATAACATATGACTTCACCTCACAACTCGTAACCTATAATCATGGCTCTCAGTTAGCCACTCATACTCAGAGCCAAGTCAAGGAACTATGTTTTTGATTTGATAAAAGATCATTCTAACAGCCCATAACTACACCCAATGACCTATACAACTAAGTCATAACTATAACAGAAACCCAACCACCATCCACTAGACTTTTTATGATTTTGGTCACCTAACCCGTAACCTTACCATATGACTCATATGATGAGTTGTTACATAGATAATGTGCTTAAAGCTTAGGGAATTTTAAAAGACCAAACTCAGGGTATTTCAGAGGGTTACCATGGGTTCTGAGGGTATTTTTAGATATGATGTCTTTAATTGTGTTTTGAGTGTTGGAGATTTGATATATTTGATATTGTTTGAGGCTCTTAGCTTCAGATGCTCTTTTCACCCGAGGACAGCTAAGATGTATAAGGATTTGAGGCAAAATTACCAATGAAGTGATAGGAAAAGATATGTAGTAGATTTCATAGCTCATTGCCTATGTTTTTAGCAACTAAAGGTCGAGAATTAGAGGCTTGGTGGCCTGAATCAAAGATTACCCATATTTGAGTAGACGTGAGAACAGATCACTATGGACTTTGTCATAATGGTATTTGAATCATTGTATATCTATTGACCAAATTGGCATATTTCTTTCCTATTTATATGTCCTTCTATGATGAGAAGTTCCCTCATATCTATGTTTATGAGATAGTTTGCTTGCATAAAGTACCTATATCTATTATTTGAATTAGTGGCTCAGTATGCACTTCGAGCATCTTGAGGGATTTTTGGTATAGTTGGGTACTCAATAACTTAAGAGGTGGTTGCTTAAGTATCCAAAAGGTCACTTTAGAATCCAAGGTTGGTCCATGCATAACTGCTATAATGAAGGCTTGAAAGATTTACCAGATGTTTCTTAACAAATACATTGTCCGCTAAAATGGATGTTGGCCGAGTGCAAGAATCAAATAAGTGACCTTATGTTGCTTTAGCAATGAACGCTTAAGCATTCAAGTAATCGATTAAGCAATAACCACAAGGGCATTTATTTTAGCCGTCACCTAATTTTTATCCATTTTCTCCAAGTTTTATAAGCCATAAAATCCTAGAGAGTGTAGAAAATTAGAATATTGATTCTTGGGTTATCGTGGGGTATTGTGATCTTGGTATAGTTATTTCCTTAGCATAATTCTTGTAAGTTTTTATCTAATTATTAATTTAATTCTCTAACTTAGACATAAATCCCTAGTTCCTTGATGGGCTGATTTTAATATCGTTTGAGCTCAAAATTTACCCAATCTTGAGGGTAAATGATCCTTGAGTATAAGGGGACATTTATCATTTTAATATTATGATTCTTCAAGTGGGGCCCTCATAGGATTTTGAATTGATTTTGGACCCTAAGCATAAAAATGCAATAAGGGTATCATTATTCTAGTATTAATGTATAAATTCTTATTTTGATAGCATGGGATTATGCAGAGTCTTCTCAAAAGGGAAAATCTCAAATTTGGAGGACTTTATTGGGCTTTCTTTCATATCCAGGTAGGACAACCTTACTTTTCTCTTGATTGAACTTAATTATGATATGGGCATGATATTATTCCTGCCATAGGTTAGGAACTAAAGGGTTAAAGGTACATTTTGTGAAATTTTGATTACATAACTGGTTAGTGAGCCATATTTAAGTGGATTGAATTAACTACCCGTTACTTATGTTAAATTACTACCCTAGGACTTGATAAAACTTAATTAGCACCCTGTATTGGGATTTTGGAACTTTAGTCTAGCTAGGGGTAGTAATTACCTCAGAATGGAGTTTTTGGGGGTAGAAATGGGACCCTCTAATATACATTAGGTCAAGATGATAAGTATCTATTTATAGACTTACGATGGTTTATTTCATTGTTTTATTTATCTTCTTGAGTTGGAGGAGGATTTGGACACATTTTGACTTGCTCTAGGTTGTACCCAGGATTTATTAAGATCATTTTGAGACAAGTAATTATAATATTTAGACCAATTCAAGTCTGGTATCTATGATGATATTATTTTTTATTCAAGTTCGGTATTCATGATATTAGTTTTAGTTCAAGTCTGGCATATGAGACATTATTCTCAATTTGAGTCAGGCATTGAGGTTATTCATGATGGTTATGAAATTGTTTGAGTCTAGAGTTTATGGTAAGAGGGGATCCACTATTACTATTTTAAAATTTGTATATCTTTTGTGCATTATTGTAGTATTTCCTTCTTTATTGTATTCATTGGGTATATAGGGGCCCAATTGGGTTAATTATTCTTGTTTTCATTTTCTAAGTTTATGAGGGCCTATTTATACTATAGTTAGTTGCTTTTTTGTTGATATTATTTACTCGGCTTATTACTTTCAGTATTTGAAATACGATTCTAGGTTTTCCCTTTTTTTCCTAACTTTAGTTATTATCTCACATCATATTGTGTCTATATCATGATTTAGTCAATAGATCATTAATTCCTACTGAGTACCCATTATTTTGGTACTTATACTATACTTATCCATCTTTTATGAAGTAGATTTGAGTACTAGTTGTCACAATTGATGTTGTATTAGTGGTTATTGGATTACAAAAATATGGTGAGATTTTGGAGCCGAGGTAACTTTATCTCTTTCTTCCATTAATAGATGGTCATTGTATTTGAGGCTATTGTATATTTGATAGTCATAGTACTCTGATTCTTTTGCTAGAGGCTATCTTACCGACTTACTAAGTCATGGCATGTTTTACTCTTTTCCTTATTTATCGTTAATTATGTTTTTATCCTTATATTTGATGGCTTGTAATCTAATTACCAGCATAATACTGACATTTATGCTATTTTACACAAACATGACCATTACTTGTCATTTTAGGCTACAATTTTGTAACGCCTCAAAATCTATCCCAAGATGTTACACGGTGCTTGGAACCACAAGTGATCCCAGGCTAACCTATAAACTGGCATACTGTTAAGCAACTGAATTATCACATAATAAATAACTATTCTACTATGTGGAAACATAATCATACTAAAGATCTAAAATAGATACAATACTGATAAATCTTTAAGATCTGATAAATCTGAAAGATGAAACTAAAATTTACATTACTGACTTTGACTGACATCTATGAAACCTCTACTATACTGACTATAAATAGTTGGGACATGCCTCCAACTACCACAAATCAATAAACATGGAAAATAAATAAACTGTACTTGAAATAAAATTGTCTAGAGTTCTAGAAATAGGAGAACTTATCACCTACTAGCTGGAATCTACAACTGTCTGACCGTGATGTGCAGGCCATAACTAGTACCTACATTATGAGAAATGTTGCCACACAGACGTATATATGGATCATTACTTCTGGAATATACTGAGTATGCAGGGGTGAATGCAATAAGTAAAATTTATTTCATACATAACCATAAAACATGCATGCTAAGTGTAAGTAGACTCACCAATAGGCTGGAATAAACTGAAAACTGAAATATCTTAAAGCATGAGTGACAAACATGGTCTGATAAGATGGTGGATCTCTACACTTAGTTTTTGTAAAAATCTACTTTAATAATAGAAGTACAACTGAAGCTGAATACTAGGCATGTAAAACTAGATTGTAAGTAGTTTGAATAACTAGACTAAAACTGTAGAGTATTATGCATATGAGAGAGGGACTAACTGAGTAACATGAGGTAACTGAGTATGAATTCATAAAGACTGTATTATCTGAGAATGCAAGACCAAACACATAACATAATTCATAAATAATTTGTAGACTAAGGTACTAGAATACTGATAACTTAATAACTGATAACTGTACGTGATGGCCAAGCAAACCTGAAATTGAACTGAGTTACTGATCAAATTATCGGACTGGGACTGGAACTGAGACTGTAACTAAGACTATAACTAAGACTGTAACTGAGACTGTAATTGAGACTGTATATTGAGACTGTAACTAAGACTGTATACTAAGTTCTAATAATTGATTATATGATATCTGAGTTTACTGATACTGTATCTCTGATAAATGGGAGACTTTATCTGACAATCCTGTTTCTGTTAAAATATGTTGACTTCCATACTAAGCTGAGTGACTTTATCTAACAGTACTAAATCTGTAAAACTGAACTGAGTTCTATATTAAGTCTGAAACTAAAATTGTAGGAAGTAATCATCTAACCAATATGCCCCTCTCTAAACTAATTAGGGTCCAAACTGTAACCTCAATTGGAAGGGTATCGTACCGTACCATGAGTAAAGACAACTAAAGAAATACCCTCATCTGGAAGGTACTCTAACGAGAACAGTGGAACCCTCAACAGACAGGTTAAAATAACTCATCAACTCTCATCTGGAAGGTTTGATGTCTCAACCTATGCTGGCTACGTAGTTTTAGAATGAAAGGATTGCTTCTAAGAATCACACCCTCTAACGGCAGGTGAGTCCCCATCCTTGGGTTCACTCGGTGCTGATTCCTACTCCTAACTGAATAGACATTGAACTAATTTTCTTTTTCATACTAGGCTTGACTGAACTATTACTAATCGTACTATTTAACTGAGCTGAACTGAGTTCACTATGGTTCGTTGTCTGATGGAAATATTATTGAATTCCTTTAATTGACTGAATACTATAGAGGTCTGAACTGAATACCGAATACTTCTGAGGTATGAACTGAATGCTAAATACTATTGAGGTCTGAATTAAATACTGAACTGAACTGGACTGATACTGAGTTTACTGAATTTTCCTGAGTTTTGTTACTGGTTGAGTTCTATTGAGTTCTGTAACTGACTGAGGATATTATTGATCATAACATAACTGAGACTATTCTATAACTGACACTGGGTCTAGGTAAGCAGCTAAATTGTCGGGTATTAAATACCCCCAAGACTCGATAGCGTAAAAGTAAAACATGGCATAATCATAATAGCATAACAATAGTCAATTGTTAAAAATGCTTTCATTTAGATATTTTATCAAACACTTAGAGGATATGGACTTGTACATGGATGAGAACATATGGTAACATGTCATGATTACCCTATCCAATCCACATGAGCATTATATAAAGCACATGGAAATTAATACTTGAACATGGGAATATCTTAAAACATGGGAGCATAAAATGGTTTCATAACCAACCCGCGAATTAGGGAAATTACATGAAATTCACTTGAAATAGGACATGGGCATTTCATCAAAACATGTAAGGATAAAACATATGGGAAAACATGGAAATATTTGTAATTATCTTGAATAAAGGATCCATCATGGAATCGAACAAAAACTCTAAGGACATGATATGTAAGCCTTTGTTCAAAATCATTCTTGTTGGCATTTCATAACACACTTATAATTCATGGTTTAGTCTAAGCATGTGAATAGTTAAAATAGTAGTAATAGCATGATTCCAACTCTAAAATCACCATTTAGGGCATAAATTTATCAAACAATACCATTCAAACATGTGAGGTTTACTATCACCCACAATTTCATGGAAACATGATATAAGCTTGAGATGCATGAAAACTTATAAGGAAAATTCATGGAAACATGTAAAGATCACGACTTTAAACTTGAAATTTGAGTTTTGGGCTCCATGAGTGAAAGAGGACCCATGGATGAACTCCCACATACCTCAATTTTTCTTGAATTGTGAAGAAAACTTGAATCTTGGAATCTTGAATGATGAACTTGTGAAAGAAACTTCATTCTTGATATTTCTTGAATGTTTATTGGACTAGGAAACTTTAACCTTTGGATTCTTGAAGAAATATTGAATTCAAAACTTAAATCCTTGAGTTCTTGCGAGAAAAGTTGAACTTTGTTCATGGTGGAAAAAGGGAAGGGTTTACATGAGTTTTGATGATGAAATATGGGCAAATAATGCCCTTTTGGGTGTTATAAATCATCCCTTGGACGTTTGGGGTTGAGGGGATAGGAGCAAAGTTCCCTTTGACCCTTAAAAAGCTAAAACGGTGGGGGTATATCCCCCGCATCGCGACCCCTAGTTGGGTCAATTAGCCCTTGCGACGTGACCCATATTTGGGTCAAGTAGCCCTAGCTTCATGAGTCTATCCGACCCCTTACCGCCTAACACAAAAAATTGCATAACTTTTTGTTCGAGTATCAGATTTTGGCAAAATTGGTATCGTTAGAAAGATAATTCAATTATCTAAAATTTGGTAGGTATTAAGATTAAAAATTATACATATATAAAAATTTATACATATTTAAAGTTTACCCTTGTAGAATCAAATATCATACTTTGGACGAATCAAAGGATCTTAGCTCAACTTGGCTCTAAATGAACATTTTTTAACCTTATGAGCATTTCACACACTAGTATAAGGATCATGAAACTTATATTCATATGAGAGTTACTCGAATTGTAACTTATTCATGTAAGAATGATGGTTCAAAGGCTAGCCCAAAAATGCGGGATATTACATTATCTCCCCCTTGGGAACATTCGACTTCGAATGAGACTGGTTAGACTGAGAGTACTGTACGAAGGTAAATCAGATCATATTCTGAACATAACTGACTTGGAACATGATTTCTTAACTAATTCTGAAACATGATACATGGAAAGAACTAATTTTGTGAATACATGCACTGATATAAGAATGGTCCTAAGGCTGAGATAGGAACAAGAGGGTCAACTTATGAGTAACCATCACTTCAAGTTGAATCTTGTTTCATGAGGAAGATATAAAAGATTCAATATAGGAATACTCTAGGTATTACATACATCTCCCCCTTGGGATCATTCAGTACCTGAATGATACCGACTTGGCTGAATTACTAAGGAAAGACTGAGATGATGCATGAGACACTTACGGACTGAATCATGACTAACTAACTATTAGAATCTAAATCTGATGCCTGACGCATGAAATGAAGTGAATTTATGACTTGCGTGGTTGTGAATGAATTACACCATATGAATAGGAAAGATGGGAAATTATATAAACTTGTCCATCTGACTGCTAGACTTGATTGTTGTCTATACAAACTTAATTATACTAAAATCTTATATTAACTATACATTCTACTTCAAAACTGTACTTCACATGAGGCACTGAAAGGTTAGTTCATGAGGATCTGAAACATAAAAGAATAACTTTGACACTCAACTGCGGCCTGAGGAATAAAGTATCCATGCCATAAATTCATCAGAGAGTTATGAACTAAGGACATACATGGTATAAATTGAATTTCTCTGATTATTATGAGTGTAGCATGAGTATCTAGATCTTAACAAACTATAAAGCATGAGTACATGAGTCATGAGCTGCGTGACTGGAGTTTGGAGTTCATGATTTCATGAAATATGTTTTACACTGGTGAGTAAACTGGAACTCCTCATACTAGAAATTGGAAATGCACACGATTATATGGAAAAATACGATTTGTATTCATGGAACTGACATGTAAATCATGTCTAGTGTAACGCCCCGGAAAATGGGTCCCAGAGCGTCACACTTACTTGAGGCTATGAATAGCCCCAAGCTAACCCTTTGAGCCATTTTTTTCAGTTCAACACAAATCAACAGGGTTTCCATAAATAACCCTAAAATATCAATAGAGTAATCATCATCCAAGAATAAAAGAATTTCAGAAAGATAACAAAATACGACTTATTAGTCAACTCCCAACATCTATACTAGTCTGACAAGCCTCTAAGAAAATTAATAAAACCAGCGAGCCATTGAGACATGCCCCAACTGACTCATACTTAGTTATCAAATGTAAATAATTCCATGAAACAAACATTAGACATCATATCCTCAGAACATAAGAAATCACCACAATAGAGGATGTAGAACAGCGTGCCCGAACAATCACTGTCAAACCAGGAACTGAGCACCTGAACCTACATTCCGAGAAAATACAACACACATCCGAAGATGTAGGTCAGTACCATGGAAAGGAACCGAGTATATGAGGGTGTATGCAGTTGTATAAACATCATCATCATAAATATTTATAAGAAATATGCAGGATGTATGAAGGACTCACATAGCCCGAAGAAAATCATCATAATCATAAGAGGATGAAATAAGTATAATAACACATATGAGTAATCATATAATTTGTCACTCACTTTTAGTTCATCAAGAATATCAATTCTCATAATGTAAATATCATTTAAATCTTTCGAAAGAATAACTTTCACAATTCCACTTTCAAATCACCTCACCATTCACCATAGACACGAGGAAACACACACACACTGGGAGATCCTATAACCAACATAAACCATATGATCTACATAGAGTCCAACGTATAACCCACGTTGGGAAGAGCCGGCCTATCCTTCCCATAGGAGTAGGACTATCGATATCAAATCCATACAAATTAGTGATCACTATATAAATCAGCCTCAGGCTCACTCCTATAAGGGCACGTAGTTCTAGGAAAGTAAGGTCGCTTTATACCTCTTACTCGGTGCTAAAAATTTCTCCTAGACTTAGCTCAGATCATTTCAAAGACAATCCACAACAAAACAATTTCAATAATATATAAATATACATCTGGAGCATCATGCTTCCCATCTATCAAAATCAACCACGTTGTGGATTTCTTTCACACTCGAGTTCAAAGTAACTCCATTAAGACCAAAAGGTCAAATCATTCAAAATATCTCAAATATTCTACATAAACGTGCTCATAACACACACTTTCTCAAAAAAATACAATTTTCAATGGGGATTCAGACCCAAATATCAAAATCATGATAAATAACGTTCAAGATTCATGCTTTATATCTCCACACATGTAAATTCGTCTTTCAAAAACATAAACATCAAGATTTCATAATAATCATCATAAGATATGGTTTCATGCTTCAAATTCATAAAAATCAAATAAAAATCATGCCTTTGTAAAGAAAATTACTTTTAGTTCTTATTGAAAAACCCCACATACCTTGAATGATGAACTTTAGATCGATACTCATTTTTGAGATGTTAATCGTGCCTTTGAATGATGGTTCTTGGAGTTCTTGAACTAGGAACTTGGAATCTTGAATAAATTTGAAGAATTAATGGTGAACTTTGGAGGTTCTTGAAGTTGGATGTAGGAGCTTAGGGTTTTCTTTTTAAGGGAATTTGATGAAATATAATAATAATGCTTCTAATAGGCTTTAATATAGGGTTTGGATGGATTTTGGGTGAGGAGGAATGACCAAAACGCTCCTAAAAATCAAATAATTCTTGAATCTGTCCTTTGGTGGACTGTTTTGATAGTCTGAAGTAGATCAACCATAACGTTTTACTCCGATATCCAAATTGGATGAAACCAATTTCATTAGAAATAGGACTCTCATATATTTCCGTTGATATATAGTATCTCACCCAGATCATTGGTTATGAGGAGTTATGATTGTTTGAAGTTGACTCAAAAATTCACTTTTGATAGGCTGAAGTACATCAACCATAACTTTTTGCTCCGATAGAAAAATTGGATGAAACTAATTTCATTGGAAAGAGGACTCGTAGAGCTTTCCGTTGATATATAGTAAATCACCCAGATCATTATGTACAAGGAGTTATGATCGTTTAAAGTTGGAGCAAAAATAAGCCAGGCTTCAGGACTTTTTCCTGCACGTTTTACTGTTCACTACTATTCACGGTTCAATCGGAATGTTCATAACTCATCGCTCGGATGTCTGTTTTGGATGATCCACATATCGTTGGAAAGCTTATTCGATACTATATGCAATGGTGGGTCATAATCTAAGACATTTTGCACTAAAAATTTATAATTTATTCTAGAAGATAGAACCCAACACATTTATGTACAAAATGTCAACGAAAAATTTCTTGGGGTATTACATCATCCCCTTGGAAACATTCGTCCTCAAATGACACTAGACATGCCAAGATTAGATAGGTAATAGAGAATATAGCTGAAACCATTTGTTAGACTCATCACTATATCGTTTCTCACTCTAAATGCAACATAGAATGCATAAATTCAAGAAACTACAACTGAACACATAATAAATGACAGCTGAATTGCTGCAACTTTTATCAAAAGTGCATAATTTATGAAAGAATGGTACCTTCGGCTTGATCGGAGTTCGCGGAAAATAGGTGCGGGTACTTGGATCGCATATCCGCCTCAGCTTCCTAAGTTGCACCCTCAACAGATTGGTTTCGCCACAACACCTTGACCAAGGGAACTTCTTTGTTCCTTAGTCTTCGGACACTGAAATCAAGAATCTCAACAAAATCTCTTTAAAAGAAAGATTTTCTTGAATGTCAGCACTCACAGAGGAATCCACTACCACAACATCGCTAATATGCTTTCTAAGCATGGTGACATGGAATATTGGATTAACAGAGGACAACTTGGAAGGCAACTCAACTTCATAAGCTACCTTACCAACACGGCTAAGAATTTTGTTAGGACCAACATAACGGGGACTAAGCTTCTCCTTCTTTCCGAATCCCTTCACCCCCCTCATGGGTGAAATTTTCAGATACACTAGGTCACCAACTTCAAACTCAAGGTCTCTCCTTCTAACATCCGCATATGACTTATGACGACTCTGCGTAGTTTTCAACCTTTCCCTAATCAACTTAACTTTTTCCATAGCCTCAAATACCGAATTAGGACCACTCACAGCCGCTTCACCCACCTTGAACCAACCTATGGGTGATCTACACTTTCTTCCATATAAGGCTTCAAACGGAGCCATGCCAATACTAGAGTGGAAACTGTTATTGTAAGCAAACTCTATCAATGGTAAGTGATCATCCCAACTTCCCTTAAAGTCAAGTGGATAAGATCTCAATATATCATCTAAGGTTTGGATGGTCCACTTAGCCTGACCATCAGTCTGCGGATGAAAAGCAGAACTCAAAAGCACTTAGGTACCAAGACCCTTCTGAAAAGCTTTCCAAAATTGCGAAGTGAACTGAGTACCCCTATCCAAAATGATAGACAAGGGAACTCTATGCAGTCTGACTAGCTCTCGGATATACAATCTAGCGTAATCCTCAGCAGTATATGAAGTATGAACAGGCAAGAAATGAGCAGACTTAGTCAACCTATCAACCACAACCCATATGGAATCATGATGGCATCGGAAAGGAGTTAAACCAATCACGAAGTCCATATTTATCTCTTTCCACTTCCAGGTGGGAATACTAAACTCTTGAATCATACCACTAGGTCTTTGGTGTTCAACCTTAACCTGTTGGCACATTGCACACTTAGCTACAATCGCTTCTATATCTTTCTTCATGCCACTCCACCAATAGATTTTCTGCAAGTCTCGGTACATCTTGGTGGCACCAGGATGAATAGAATATCGCGCCCCATGCGCTTCAGCCATAATTCTCTGTCTTAGATCATCAACATTCGGGACACACAATCTACCCTGCAATCTCAACACACCATCTCCCTCTTGGAAGAAAACCTCTACGTTTTGGTCCTTCACTGACTTCTTCAGTCTGACCAAACTAGCATCTAAGTATTGCTTTTCCTTCACTTCTGAAACTAAGGAGGATTCAGAACTACTCTGAACCCCTATACTACCTTCAGCAGAGTCAAACAACCTAACCCCCAATCTAGCCAAACAATGTACATTATGACCCAACTCTTTCTTACCTTCTACCACATGCGAAACACTACCCATGGACACTCTACTTAGGGCATCCTCCACAACATTGGCCTTGCCCGGATGGTACAACCCACTTATATCATAGTCCTTTATCAATTCTAACCATCGTCTCTGCCTAAGATTCAATTCTCACTAGGTAAACACATACTGCAGACTCTTATGATCAGTGAAAATATCAACATGGACACCATACAAATAGTGTCTCCAGATTTTCAAAGCAAACACAACAATAGCCAACTCAAGGTCATGGGTGGGGTAGTTTTTCTCATGGGGTTTCAACTGTCTAGAAGCATATGCTATCACCTTACCCTTATACATCAATACGCAACCCAACCCAACTCTCGAAGCATCACAGTACACCACAAAACCATCAACACTATCAGGCAAAGTCAAAATAGGGGTTGAAGTGAGTTGAGTCTTCAACTCCTAAAAACTCTTCTCAAAAGATTTGGACCATAAGAAATTCACTTTCTTTGGGTCAAATGAGTCATAGGAGATGCTATAAAGGAGAAACCCTCAACAAAAAGGCGGTAATAGCCAGCTAAACCTAAAAAACTTTAGATATCAGTCGGAGAAATAGGTCTAGGCTAATTTCTAACAGCTTCGGTCTTTTAGGGATCAACTCTAATACCCTCGAAAGAAATGATATGACCTAGAAAAGCAACTGAACTTAGCCAAAACTCACACCTACTAAACTTGGCAAATAACTTGTGATCTCTTAGGGTTTGCAAGATAGTTCGGAGATGATTAGAATGTTCATCCTCATTACGGGAGTACACCAGTATATCATCGATGAACACTATGACAAACATATCCAGATATGATCTGAACACTCGATTCATGAGGTCCATGAAAACTACTGGGGCATTAGTTAACCCGAAAGACATAGCAAGAAACTCAAAATGGCCATACCAAGTTCAAAAAGTGGTTTTCGAGATGTTACACTCCCTAACTATGGGTTGATGATAACAGGAACGAAGGTCTATTTTTGAGAAATAACTTGCACCTTGCAATTGGTCAAGCAAATCATCTATTCTCGAAAGGGGGTACTTATTTTTTACGGTGACTTTATTCAGTTGGCAGTAATCAATGGACATACGCAAAGAGCCATCTTTCTTTCTCACAAACAACACAGGAGCACCCCAAGGAGAAATACTGGGCCTTATGAAACCCTTATATAGTAGATCTTTGAGTTGCTCTTTCAACTCCTTAAGTTCTACAAGAGCCATATGGAAAGGAGGAATAGAAATGGGCTGAGTATCAGGAAGAAGATCAATCCTGAACTCTATTTCTCTATCAGGAGGTATCCCTGCGAGATCATCCGAAAAGACATCAGAAAACCCATTGACGACGTTAACAGACTGGAGAGTTAGAGTCTCAGACTTAGTGTCTTTGAATCTAACCAAATGGTAAATACACCCCTTAGAAATAAGCTTTCTAGCTTTGAGGTAAGAGATAAAATGACTCTTGGGTGACACAAAATTCCCAGACCACTCAAACGCAGATGCACTCGGAAACTGAAACTTGACCACTCGGGTCCGACAATCAATAGAGGCATAAGAAGAATACAACCAGTCCATACCCAAAATCACATAAAAATCTACCATGTCTAACTCAATCAGATCAGCCAACAAGACTCTATAAAGAACGATAACAGGACACTTTTTATACACTTTTTGGGCAACAATCGAATCACCCACTGGGGTAGAAACTAGGATAGGCTCCGGAATAATCTTAGAACTTATTTCAAAATTCACACTAATCAAAGGTGTAACATATGAGAAACTGGATCCAGGATCCAACTAAGCATACACATCAAACTAAAATATACGAAGCATACCAGTCACAACATTGGGAGAGTTCTTCTGTTCCTAGTGGGACGGTAAAGCATAGAATTTATTTTGGCACTGCCCGCCAGCATTGCTAGAAGAGGCGCCCTGAGCTGGGGCTAGGCGAGTCGCTAGAACTGGAGCACTAACAGTATGGGTCTGAGGGAGATAGTCACGACGCCCTTGTCCATCCTGTGGACAATCTCTAACTCTGTGACCCATGTCACCACACCGAAAACAATCCCTCTTCTCACCCCAACACTCACCCAAATGAGCCATACCACACTTAAGAATACAGGGGACGATTTGGCTTACTGCCAGCACTGTACTGGGACCTGGATGCATATAACCTGGTACCTTGTTCCTGCCTACCTCTAGGCATAAGAGCACTAGGAAATAACGGTGCTGGCATAGACGAACGATCCTAATACTGAGGGCGACTCCCTCCCTACGATCTAGTCTGACCCTGTCCGTGCTGCTCAAACGTAGCTCTCTTATTCTCTTTCATTCTATCTCTCTCCTTAATCTTATCTATCTTAATCTGTTGGGCATGAGTCATCAGCCTAGACAGATTCATCTCACTATTCAGCATAGTAGACCTACACTCCTTAACCACATAACTAGACACTCCAGCCACAAACTTACAAATACTAGCCCGATTATCAGCCACTAAGTTAGGAGCATACTTGGCCAACTGATTGAACTTTAGAAAGTACTCCCTAACAGTCATAGAGCCCTATCGCAGGTTCATAAACTCTTCCACCTTCGCCTCCCTTATCTCTAAAGGGAAAAACTTATCCAAGAATGCATCCTAGAACTCTTGCCAACTTGTAGGGACAGCTCCCTCACCTCTACCTTTTCTCCAAGAAACAACCCATTCATAAGCCAGGTCTTTCAACCTATACACAGCCAACTCCATACTATGTTTCTCAGATACATGCATCACCTGATTAATCTTCCACATCTCCTCTAAAAATAACCGTAGATCCTCATCAGACTTGTACCCATAGAATTCTGGCGAATTTATCCGCATGAAGTCATGGATCCTGGCAGCAACTGAATTACCTCCCTACTGCTATGGATTCGGGGTCGGGTCGGCTTGAACATTTGTAGTAACAGCTTGGGCCAGCGCCTAAAAAGCTGCTCAAAATTCAGCATGAGACACGTTTTCATTTAATGGGTCAGCGGGTTGAGGTTGTTGACCAACATTATTTCTTTTTGCTCAACATAGAGGCATATTTTTGAAAGAGAAGAGCATGAATTAATAGCAGAGAGAAACACTTTAAGCACGATAGACTTCCGAAAGAAAGAATCACACTTTTTCCTAAAATGTCTTGTAGCCTCTTGCTCATAGATGTGGCACGCTATACACCGATGATCAAGACTCTACCTAACGTGGCTTGTCAGACTCCCTAGGATACCTTAAAATCTTAGGCTCTGATACCAAGTTTGTAACGCCCCAAAAAAAGAGTCCCAGAGTATCACACGTGCTTGAGGCTACGAGAAGCCCCAAGCTAAACCTTTGAGCCATTTTTATTCAGTTCAGTACAAATCAACGGGGTTTCCATAAATAACCCTTAAAATATCATTAGAGTAATCATTATCCAAGAATAAAAGAATTACAGAAAGATAACAAAATACGACTTATTAGTCAACTCCTAACATCTATACTAGTCTGACAAGCCTCTAAGAAAATCAATAAAACCAGCAAGCCATTGAGACATTCCCCAACTGACTCATACTCAGTTATCAAATGTAAACAATTCCGTGAAACCAATATCAGACATCACGTCCTCGGAACATGAGGACTTATCACAAAGAGGATGTAGAAGAGCGTCCTCGAAGAATCACTGTCGAACCTGGAACTGAGCACCTGAACCTACATTCCGAGAAAATACA